>NC_042286.1:1713859-1878859 GCF_901000725.2 Takifugu rubripes | reverse complement strand
CCCCCCACTCTCGTTCACCCTCTGCTCTTATCTCAGTTGCTGCAACAACCCTGGTGTATTAGCCGTTTTTTCCCTCCATCATCCTGGAGGATGTGAGCCACTGGCCAATGTAGCGGCTGGAAGTCAACAGTTTACAGCAGCTCTGCAGTTTGGAAGTAAGATGCGATAGAGGCGACTTGCAAGTGAGCGGCAGAAAAAGGGGCAAACGTGCCGATTGTCACTTCTTGGTTGATGGTTGAGTGACATTAAAAAACCCCAGACTCCCACAGCAAGGTGTTTGTATAGCTGCTAATGTCTCATCGTGCTGGTAAACACGCAGAAACTGATACAATGTGACAGCAGTACAGAGTATTACTGCTTTTCTTTTACTTCAAGCATGTTTGTGTGCGCCTTAAATGTTTTAATTAAGTGACACATCTTCTCAAATCAGGAGGATGCCTTTGCTCTTTATTTGTGTCTTCTGGCTACATAAATAGTGCTCTCAGAATGGCCAGGTCTGCTATAAAGCAGACCTGTGGGTCATGTATGTGGTCCTCTGTAATGCACATTTCAAGTTCGTGCATTTACACGGTCGTCTTAGGCGGCATCACAGAATCTGCAGGAGCAGATTTTTGGACATTTCACATGGCAGCGAGTCTTCAACAACAAGCGGTACTAGCCTAAAGCCCTTATACTAAACGACTAAAGCGTCCAATCTTAACCCAATTTTAAAAGCAGATTCACCTCAATTCTTAAGGCAGCAGGATAGGATGAGAAAATGGTCGCCTTAAGAATCAAGTTGAATCTGCTTTAAAGAAAAAAACAAACTTGTTTTTCCCAAACTAATGGGAAATTAGTTTGAGGGTTTATTTTTCAAGGTACCGACCGATGACACCAACAACACTGTTTTAATATTAGCTACCCACCACCTCAACCAGTCCATTTCACCCTCTGATGGACCTCAAACATCTCAGTCTCAAAACCACCACAGGGAGACCACTGAAAGTGTACATTGACACCATATCCAACGGAATGTTAACTGTATCACAGCCACTAATAAACAAACAACCAAAAGTTTCCTTCAACACATCAAAAAGTCTCCCAAGTTTGGCCACGTGGATTTGTATTTTATCGTAGCGGAGGTAGGGGTGGAGGGATGAGGGAGTCTTGTCACATTACATGTACCTGTGTGTGTGTGTGTGTGTGTGTCTTCACCTGGGGTTGTCATCTCGGCTGACAGGTCTATCAGCGTCTACGGCTGATCAGAACACGTCCCTCAGTGTGACAGGCTGAAGTGACAGTGCTGCAATCCAGGCTGACAGCTCCTTAGGTAGATGATGGGGTGGCGGTGGCGGGTGGGTGGGGGGGTCTGGGCAAGAGGTACGACAAAAGAAGAGTAAAAGAACACACACGCACCCACACAGAGTAACTCAAAGTTAGCAAACATGCTGAAATCATCCTTCTGGTTGTGCTGATTGTGATTTATGCCATTTACATCCAGGGGAAAATGAGGAACAAGCCAACCTAACCTCTTTACATAGAGGAAAAAAATAACCTTTATTTTCATCCAAAGAAATCAGAAGCAATCAGATCCTGAAAGATTTCAACAAAGAGAAAAGAGGGAAAAAAAGGGGGGGGATCAGCCCTTCACGCTTCCAGAGCGAACATTCATTTGATCAGCTTAGCTTTGCTCTCTTTGGCTACTCGTGTATGAGGAGTAATTAGCAATTAACAATCAGTTTGACGACATCCAGGTTTTATCTATAGGAGAAGGACGGCTTGGATGCCTGCTGCCTTCCTTTAGGAGGGCATTATTCCTGCAATTCCTCAGTTTCATTAAAAAAAGAGACAGTGAAGGGCCAGAGCAATAATTCTCTAAATTTCACAACATCTTTGGGCCATTTTTTTTAAATTCCAAGATCAAACAGGCTGTAACAAAAGGCCCCAAATCCCCCCTCTGCTCTCCTCCTCCTGCTCACTCTTTCCAAAATTAGTTAAGCCTCTCAGCTCCATCATCCTCAACATGGCTCACATCAACAACCCGATGCTGCATCACAAATACGGCACCGTCTCTAAAATCCACCCCCCCCCCAGACTCCCGCCAAGATGGGTGGAGGAGGGAAGGAGTGGGGGAGTAAACGCCCCATATGTCACTCTGAATTTGTACTTACAGATGAAGCACAAAGTACCCCACAGACATGAGTTTGCGACATTAGCTCCTCCTCTTCACATAGCCAGCAGTTTATCTTTTTCAAGGAGAACAAAATCATAGGACATGCTAATCAAAGCAACAATAATATTAACAATGTTAAGATTAATCATGATGATGATGAAATGTGCAAGGAAAGTAAGAATTATATGGTTGTAACACATCTGGAGTTGAATAAAAGCTTTGTCATTGCAGAGAGAAACAATGAAACTTTACTGGAGCAGCTACATATCAAGGACGGCTACATGTTAAGGATGCAAACAATGCATATGATAATTCTAGGGTAGGAAACCTACACACAACCTTGACTGCCATTAGTGCCTTGACATATTCCAGCATTTTGATTATCTCATCCGCGCTGTTGTGCGTGGTTCACAAGGGGATGACTCAGGATTTTCAACCATGTTCCTCTCCGACCTCGCCGCTGTGCCTCATCCCCGCACACTTTGTTGGCCTTACAGATTTTTTATTACCCACATGTCAAAAACTTTCTGGCGACTACCAACCCAACTTCTGAGGTGAAGCGGGGTGAGTGATGCCAAGAGCCAACTCTGGTTTATTAGCCTGGAAGGTGCTCTTTTCTGGGCTTTAAGTGATCCTGTTTCACACACTTGTCAGTTCTCCAGGCTGGCAGGTCCTCTCTGCCTCGGAGCTAGCTGCTTATAGGGTTGTCACCAAAGCAGTTAATGTTAATCTAATGCTAATATTAATGTTTGCCAACTTCAGAGGTGTGATGTCTACTGTTGTGTGTCAGTAAAGATGCTGGTAGGATTTCAAAGATTTTATTGAAGTTCATGTATTTCACATAAAAGGAGAAGTACCTGATTAAACATTGCAGCTTTATATTTAGAAAGTAATTTGCCGTGCGCAGGAAATTATGAAGTGAACTGGACAACATAAATACCACTCCCATCAAATGAATCATTCCTCGTTCACTGATTCTGAGCTAATTTTTCCAGCCTTTAATTATTCCATCCGACCACTGAAGAGATCTGTTAAAGACGTCTGGATTAGTGGATTTGAAGTATTAGCTCAGAGGGTTGGCAGACCCCTGCATTGTGATTCAGCAGGCTGAGAATCATCTTCAAAAGGTACCTTGAGCAGCACCTTCACAGGATCATTACATGGGATAAATCCATGTTAAATTGCTTAAAAGCATGTAAAGGTGAGCCGTGTTTGGGTAGAGGCACATGTGAGAGCTGAAATGGGACCTAAGCACCCCACCGGATTTAAGACACTTTAAAAGGAACGGTTTAAAGGTCAACACCAACAACACTTCAGCACCGACTACTTCCTACTAGATCCGCTGTTAGTTGGTTCACCTCACGACGTCTTGGTGTCTGATGGAAAGAGCAGCTTCTCGTCTATTGCTTCAGATCAAGACGCGTCGGGCTGGTTTAAAGACGTCCCACCTTTAGAGTGCAGAGCTACGATATGTTGGGGAGAGTGGAGATTCCAACTGTTTAGCACTGACGCATGTTAAGATGCAACCCTTCTCTTCAACTTCCTCCCTCCAGATCTCCAAAAAGAGAGCAGCTCATCTCGCAGCTGACAGCAGAAGATTTTTTATTTCTTTTTTTCAAAGCAGGTCAGAAAAGGTTAGACCAAGAAACATGGAGTGGGGCAGTGAAAAAGACAAAAATAATCTTTTAAAAAATATTTTATTAAGCGCCTTGATTCTATTAAATGCCCCAGATACATTTACCCTATAGTTCTCAATTAGACTTGACAGTTGCTGCATTACCAACAATAAATATAGCAAAGGGCAGTGCCTGAGGCCAGAAAGGACCCCTAACTATGACCCTCATATTTAATGATGAAAACAAGCAAGAGAACACTCACTCAAACACAGGCACGTGCACACGCATGCACGTATACACATTGGGCTTTGTAGCTTCTCATTACAGAAGCACACTGGGGCTGCATTAAAACAAAAAAAAGCATCTCCAGGGTTTGCAGACACTGAGGTGACACTCAGAAGTAAAACACCATTGTCCATTTATGAAAACCCATAAAAGGATGGACATTTCCTCTTAAAAGATTTCATTTTATTTAGAAATATCGTTTATCTGAAGCATCGATAAACACCGTTTATTTTGGTGACGAAAATTTACTGGCGCCAGAATGATCCACCCCGATTCCAGTTGTGCGTTTGTCAGGCCCGAAGTCTCATCGTCATTTGTAAAATTGAACACAAACAATTCTGAAGAGATGAAGACAGATGGCATAAAAACATATTTAACGTATAAAACAATGAGTCACAGGAAGGGAAACAGATTTCTTTACTGGACATAAATGCGACACAACATTAAGAGGTACAGCGCTGTGCTCTTCACACACACAAAACACACACTTAAAGAAGCCCAAACCGAATATTCAGAAACATTTGATCATCTCTACAGGTCTGTCACAGGTAGTTACACACAAGTGTGTAGTGCACGACAACACTACAGGGGCGCTCGGAAGGAAGGCGTCTGAAGCCACACACAAATACACAACTCATTTGTGCCAATTGTGTCAGGTCATGGAGTCAACAATGATAATTCACATCCCCTTTAAATATATTGATATTGCAAGTTGTGTCTGAGTGTGATGTGAATTATTACAACTATTGCATTGTTTAGGTTTCGGTTTTTTTTGTTACAGCATAAGACAGCGCCACAAATTCTTCTAAATGTGTCACTGCAATGAAAACCAAACCAGACTGAAGTAAAAGGCAATAAATTCAAGGCTGATGCGCGGAGTCTGCAGAGTCAATGTGCATTAAGCACAATGGACTTTTAGGAGCACAGTATGTTTCACCAATTTATGTTTATGCATGCGCACGCACGCATACACACACACACACATAACCACACACACCACCGCGGGCATGTAAATTAAACTTGAGGGTGCTAGAGTTTCCCATTGGCAAATGCTCCTTCTTGGAACTGAGGGATAAAGCTCTTGAAGTATGCCCTGGGTGAGAGAGATAGAGAGACACAGAGAGAGTAGGGGAGAGAGAGAGAGAGTTGGGGAGAGAGGCAAATAAAACATCAACATATGACAGTAATTTTTCTTCAAATGCTTGACAGCAACTGAGAAATTCACTGGGTCAGCCACAGCCCCAGTGTGTATCAAAGTACAGATGAAAGGCAGAATAGATTTCGTTTTTGCATACATGACTTGATGAATCTGCTCTTGGGAGACAGAACTCAAATATTCACACAGAAAAAATAGCAACAGCCTCAGCGCTGTTCCAGTGGCGTGCTTTCGTGCATGGCTACTCAGTTCAGCATTGGATCTATTTGAGAAATTTATGGGGATGTGTGTTGATTTGGTCAGGAACATTTGAAATATGCAAGAAGGCTAGCATAAACTAGCAATGGTGAAAAAAGTCAAATTGGTTCTGGACCCACCTCACTGGGTACCTTGCTCAGTACACCTTGCCGATACAGAGTTGGAGCCCCTTTTACCTTCAGAACTGCCGTCATTCTTCATGGTATACTTTCAACGAGGTGTTAGAACCATTCCTTAGAGACTTTGATCCGTATTGAAATGAAAGAATCGCGTGGTTGGTGCAGATCTGTTGGCTGATGATGCCATTGATCTCCCACTCGTCCACATCCCAAAGGTGCTCTATTGGATTGAGATCTGGTGACTGTGGAGGCCACTGGACTAAAGTGACAAAGGGAGTGTTCACCTTTACACACTGAGGTCGTGTGTTGGTATGGGACCACCGATTTGAATAGTTATTAGCAATAGCTGTTAATGCAGCTATCTATTCACAGTAGAAGGTCACATGGCAGCAGGTCAAAGGCATTTGGGCCTGTAGTCATGGTCAAGACACCCTGCTGAAGTTCAGACTGAGCTCTGGAATTGGGAAGAAGGTGCATTGAAGGCCACCCAAGCCGCCGTCAAATGTGACCTGAATCTGGTGCGTTTCTGACACAAGTCACACCCAATCAGACGTTTTCGCATCCGATTCAGGTGACTTCCAACTGTGGTAGGTATTGGCATATCTGTTACCATGACGACAATGAACATAGAAGAGAGCAATGATGAAGCTAGCCAGTGGAGGGATAAAGTCATGGATGTAAATAATATTTAGGCGTGACACTTAAAGCCAAACCTGAAGGATCTAATCGAGCATCTCTGAACACCCGTCACGCTATAACCATGAAGCAGATGGATGAGAGCAGGAGACTAAACTAAGGTCACAGGTCACACAAAACATTTAAAAAGAAGATTGGAAAAACTTCCTGGTCTGATGAGTCTTGATTTCTGAGGGGAGGGCATTCATCTGGCATCACTAATCTGAAAGTATGGATACCTCCTGCCTTGTATCACTGGTTCAGGCTGCTGGTGGTGTAATGGTGTGGAAGACATGATCTTAACACTCCTGGAAGAATGGGAGAGTCACACGCATATGCAGCTATCAAGTCTGCCCAAATCTCCATATCTACACCTCGAAGAACAGGGCAGTTCTGAAGGCACAAGGGGATCCAAGCCTTATTAACACAGCGTACCTGTTGAAGTGGCAGGTATGTGGTTTAATGGGAATAGGACTGGTTAACTGGTTAAACTGGTCAAGGGTTGCTCCTTGCTCCTCAAGCTGGCCCAGGGCTGCGATGAGTGTGTCATGTGAAAGAGTTTCCACAATTCATTCAACCTGAATTCTAAAGATTGGAGCAAACTATAATATTAGACCTGTAACCTGTAGCTATAGAACACCAATGTCTTAACTCTGATTAAGACACTGAAAAGGTTTCCACTAAAGAATGCAAGTAAACTGGTAATGTGGTAAACTGGTTGTGGACTTGATCCAGATATGTTGCAAATTTGTTGCAACATATAATAAAAATTTCAAGCCAGCTTATATCCAGCTTCCTCTTTAACAAAGCAGTCAGGATTGAGAGTTCACCCTGGACAGAGTCAGACCCTGTTGTAGTTATTATTGATCTCTACTGAGCTGGATGAACACCTCTAACCCTCCCTCCATGAAACAGTGAAGGCCCTGAGGAGCTCCCTTCACGCACCCGGGTCTCTAAACTGCTGGACATCAGTGCTGTCTTTGATACAACTGATGACCGTCATACTGGAGCATGTCATTAGAATCAAGGGCACGGTGCTGGGGTGGTTTAGTTAATAATAGGACAGATTCCAATTTGTTAATATTAATGACTTTTTACTCTTCATATATTAGGGTTAGTCATGGAGTTCCACAAGGGTCCGTACTTGAACTAATCCTTTTCATTTTGTACACGCTTCACTTAGAAAAATTATTAGATTTGCTATGCTGAGGACACAGGTCAGTTAGTCCCAATTCAGGCTTGTCTTAGGGAACGTACATCCACTTGTGACGTCTAGGCTGGATTATTGTAATTCATTGCTATCAGAGAGTCCCAATAATTCTTTGGAAAGTCCTCGGCTGATCTAAAACACATTGAGTCACAGGAATTGGCAAGACTTTAACCAAACCTTCAAGGCCCTTAGAGGCCCAGCTCTATTATAACTGGAAAAGCTGATAGCACTGTATTATAACCAGATGAAGTCACTGGTTTGCATGTGGTTCCCAGGATCTGGATGGCTGAGCATTGAGCCATCAGCCCCCCCGCCCCCCCACAGCAGACCTACAGACCCTGTGTACTTTAATGATTTAGCAGAAAACCCTTCTCTTTCAGAATGCTTATAGTCATTAAATGTACATCTACAGTCATTACTAGACTTCTACTAATGCTCACTGATAAAACAGGGTCACCTGACCTGTAACCACCATCTTATTTATGATGTATTTATGATACAGCAACAAGATCCACTTTTTCACTTTTTGTCCACCTCATCCAGTGCAACACACACATTTACTTTCAGCTTGATGTGAATGAGTGTAATGATTGAAAACTCAGATGAATCATTCAGATATGACTGATCACTGACTGATCTACTCACTTCGCCCTCTTGGCCATTTCATTTCCGTCCCAGCGAGGACTGTAGGGATATGACTTTTGCACCTGAGAATAGAGCTGCCCGCTGTTCGTGAAGTGGTACACGGACTGGAAGGTGAGGGTGGGCTGGTCCCTGGGGAAGTACAGTGGAAGGTCCACTATGGGGGACAGACAGGGAGATGTAGAGAAGGTCAAAGATGCTTATATATCATTATATTTTCCTACATGTTTTGTTTGACATGGTTGATTTTCCTACCATGCACAAGGAAGCAAAAGTCTTTCCACATGAGTAGAAGAGTGAGCTTTGTAAATCCCTCTGCATCATACTCCACCACACCCCTGGAATAGACACGCATCTATCAGTCGCAACGCTCCATTTAACCGATTCACTCAAATAAATACAATCATTTTCAGCTCAGAGGACATGGATGAACGTGGAACATATCAGTCCGAATTATTATTAATGAAAACAACCGAGGGTCGCCGCCGTGTTCTCAGGTTAACTCACGTTCCAAAGTGGCTAAGAAAAGCAGCGATGTACTCCCTCCTCTTGTGATATCCTTGGATCACATACTGCACCTACAGAAATAAGGGAAGAGGCTTAATACACGCTGTGCACAGGTGGGTTCATAAGGAAAACTGCAAGATAAGATAATTAATATCCAGACTCCCATTGGTCTCAGGTTAGTATTTGCTCTCACACACACGCTCAACTGCACATTGGCAGGGAAACCAGTAGTTGTTCAGAATAAAAGGGTGGTCTTTTCCATTTAATAAGCATTTTGTAAACATCTCCAAAGCTAAAACATGCAGAGAATGTACGCAATCCAAACAAACCACGAGTACATGCTTGTGATTAATCATCAAACTGTGATCTTGAACACAAAATGACGTGCACAATGTGTAAACTTGTCCAGATAGGCCATTTTTTCAGTAAGGTGCTGAACTACAGTTTTTAACCTTCAATGTGTGTGTCTCTGTGTGTGTGTGTGTGTATTTTTCAAAGGAAGTGTGGACTGCTGACCTTTCCCATTCATACCATAAAAGGATTTCCGCCCCCTCCACCACCCGCCAACGCCAAGTCTTTTCATTGGCTGCAGGAAGCGCTGCATGATGTAAGACAGGTAAATCTGCTTTGTGAGAATTCAAACCTACCTGTAGATCTGACTCCATTTTATGTTTGTGCGCCTGTCTGTGGGGAGTGTGACACAATAATGACAGAAGAACTTCCTGCTGTATGATTAAGCAATCTCTCTTCCCACTGTGCAATTCACACCAACCCCAGCTTTTTAACTGTTTGACAATATAATATATAATATATGACATAATAAAACCATACTTAATGACACAATCAATCCAGTCGTTTGTCTTTGATGAACCTGTCGTATATTTGGAAAAAGTGGATCTATGTGGAATTATTTGACTTGAGCTAATGATGTAAGCTTGATATTTATGAAGAAAAGCGAAGTATTACTATTTTGCCGGTTTAAAAGTGGCACATTTTTGGATTACAGTCAGACAAGATTCAATTGTGTGAAGAAATGCACAGCTTCCTACTGTGTGACCAAACTTTTGCTTTCAACATCCACCCTACAACAAAGAAAATTAAAACGCACAACTGACATCTTTTCAGTCCTTTCATTATTAATGTTTCTGAGCTTCCCTTATATTATTTTCTACAAGGCATATGTTATTAAGTCAAACTATAATAGTTTTGTATTATGTGTCTTCAAAATCAGGATTATAAACCCTCTGAAGCTGAAAATTATATGTAACTTGAATGCATGCATCTTCCAGGCGCTGCCATCAAGCAAATTCACAGCTGAATAAATAAATGACAGTGCACCTACAGCCCCAGCATCTGGAACATTGTGGGAGGAAATAATTGATGTGTTAAAAGAACAAAAGTGGCCCCACAACCTGTGCTTGCACAATGACTGTAGAGTGGAGTGCAAAAAGTTAAACAGACATTGCAAAGGCACACCAACACTTAGACAAACAGCTAGGCTAAACCCAATGCAGAATTCGGCTAAACCTGTTCTCCAGTGTCACTAGATTTGTTTTAATGTTTGCCGAGAGGTTTTTTCTTAACCCTTATTTTCAACTACAGCCAGTTCCGACTTTTGAAAACACTCTTTTTGGGGTTTAGAAGATTTGGAGTTCTTTTTCTTTTACCAAACACACTGCTTTAACTTAATGTTTAAACTTCAAGACAAATGGAGAACACAGTATTTTAAAGTCACGTTTTCACTGTAACTATCCCTGTCTAGAAAATATGTAGATATTGAACTCTAGTCAGACAACTGGAGGGAAGGATGGACAGGCAGACAGATTTCCTTTCCAGATTCCAAATGTAAAAGTTTTAATAATTGTGGCATCATGAATTCATACAGGACATGACTGTGAGGAGTAGAATTTCAATTTGTAACAGGTTGTGTAGGGATATATGGCCTCTTGTTTTGAGAGAAATTATCCTCCATCACGTCTATGCAAAAATCATAACACTACCTGTCCACTTGCTGAGGCTGAGGACACAGACAGCTAGTGGACATTGGCCAGTATGCGTCCAATTATAGATGCCAGAGGCATGGAGGCATGTGCATGGATGCGCGCGCAAGCACGCACACGCGCACACACACACACACACGCACACGCACACGCACGCACACGCACACGCACACGCACACGCACACACACACACACACACACACACACACACACACACACACCGTTTGCTCAACCAGAGCTTAAATCCATGTCCATGTCTTATGTCCAATAAATGATTCACTCCTACAGACTGATAGTCACATAAACTTAAATAAGGGTGGGAAATCTTTCAGTCATTTAACACATCCCTTATGTACTCGTGTGTGTGTATGTATATATATATATATTATGCATCTATAAATGCATCTGTTTCAGTATGCTTCTGGTATTTAATGATGTGCTGTAATATAGCACTTCATTATATAACTCTGTGCTTCAGAGAGTAGTCTGATACTTGACACTGGTCTCTCTCCGCTGCACTAGTGTAGTGTTCTATTGTGCAATATTACACTTACTGCTGCCTCCTGCTCTCTTGAGTCGGCAACTTGCTGCACTATTCTTTTAATACAACTTGATACTTGGGTACTCCAGTAGCATGAGGACCCACTCCGATATAGGAATGAGCATCATATCAGTATTCAGGCCATTTCACAGCTCTGGTGTACATACCACATAACGTATAATATATATTTTGGTTTGGTTTGTGTAGGCGTATGTGCAGGTTTTTTAACTAGTAAGGTACAACAACAGATGCATTCCAACATATGGAATGCATCTATACACACCTCCTGCATTGATTACCCACTGAGGTCCCTGTTCTAATATTCAATAATATTATTATTCCAGGTTTGGTAGACATCATTATGCATTATAAATAATGATTATGATAGGCTGTGACATAAAATATACAAATACTGATAGAGACTGTGACACAAAGACTATTGAAACGTGGACTAAAAAAAGGATGTTTACCTTGCTGGTGAGTAACTGACACACTTGAGGAACATAGTCAATTAGGCATCCTCCACTGGGGAAGGCTGGGATATGAAGTGCTGAAGAGCCTCCCAGGGCGCTGATGGAACAAACAAAGACAGTGAGTGCAAATACGCAAACACATTAATGTGCTTTCTTTGACATCACAACACAAATGTATTGAAAAGCATAGGTAGTTCATCCAACACCCACATGGATGTGGCATTATTTTCTTCACAATGTTACTGATGTGTTCCTGCAGCACACTTCCTTCAGTGATTACTGTATGCTTGTTTAAACAGGAAATCTGCAGCCCCCCAATGACTAACCAACCGAAGAAGTCACTCCCTCATTTTTTCTGATCCGGAGCAAAAAAAAAGAAAAAAGAAAAGGAATACCCCCAGGATGGGTTAAAGGTCTCACAGAGCAGCTTATTGGCTTTTAATGCTCATTTTAAGATCTATAGAGGACTGCTTCCTGCTTTCCATTTCTATTTCTATCTTCATTAAAGCAGTCACAGGGCATTTAGAACTGATTATATCACTTTACAACAGATGACTGCTGTTTACTAGGTTAAGCATCGTATATATATCCTACATCGCGCCACATTATGTCAAATGCCAAAGGTCGCATTTATTGAAACGTGGCCCTGAGGGTTTCTTGTGTTCATAAGAAGGTCTGTGCATAAGTACACATTTGTATACATATGGATAGGTGTATAACTATGTGTATAAATATTTACTGTTGATATGGGGGATTATGAGGCATATGAACATCAACTTGCAATGATTGTAAGGCGAATTTGAATGATTATATGGTATGATTTAAATTAGGTTGCAGAAATACATCATGGTTGTGGTATTAATGATTCTTGACAGCTTGGAAGAACTCCAAAAGACACAACTAGCGCATAAACAAGAACATTTTTTAACCTTTAATGGTCACAAAACCAAATCCCATCCCTGTGCCTCACATTGCAATTCGAATGATGCCGGATGAGTCGCTACAGTTCCAATTTAAGCTTGTATAATCTGTCTATGCGCAGGAATTACAGGAACCCAGAGAAGTTTGGACTGTTGCACAATGATTAACATTTCCAAAGAAGTGATGTGAGAGTAGGGAGGTGGGCCACTGCCCTGTGGACACAAACTTACTGTTATGGCCAGAAACCACAGACGATAATGGAAAAGAATGTTTTACCAGGGGGATGAGAAGGTTGGGACAGGGCCTTTCCTACTCGGGGACCTCAGCTGTGGAACTGCCTGCCTGGAAATCTCATTGTTGTTTTTATTGTTAAGCACTTTGTAACTTGGTTTTGAAAGGTGCTATAGAAATAAATCTATTATTATTGATAGTGGTCAGATTTACAGTCTGAGGATACAGATGTGGTTGACCGCTCTTACTCACATCTCATGTCCAAAAAGTACCTGACTCTCATCATCATTTGAATTTTAGAAGCCTTTTATAAGCCTTTTACCTTCAGGTTAATCTTTTAGCTGACTGAATACGAATACAGCCTTAATTAAATAAATTCACATGAACTTTTAGCTATTTCAGGGTCAAAATCCTTCCCCCAGAATTCCACAGCCTCAATTTAAAGCAAGCTTTGTGCACATAATTATTATTAGCATGCGCGTTTCTCTGCACACCAACAAATGGTCGATTGGAAATTACTTACAGCATTGAGCAGAGAAGCCTTTGAAAATGAAAGTCTAAACGATGCTCATCTATCCACCCACAGATCTAAGAATAGCTCTGTATCATTTGGATGGAAATGCGGACAGAGGCACAAAATACATGGCAGTGTGTTCGTCACTCTTGTCTCAATAGAAAGAATGTGAACAAATAGGCAGTTTTAGTGGTTTATTCATTTTTTTCCCCAATTGATGCTCATTAGATGCCAGCCTGTTGTGCTTACAAAAACACTTTCTAAGCATCCCTGAATCCCTGGTAACAAAAATCAACTGATTATTAGTTTTATATGAATGCTATTATTCAATAAAGCCGTGAGCCAGTTTAAACCTCAAACCTCTTTTAAAGAGGGTGTCAAACAGCATTTGATTTATTTATTTACTTGTGTATTTTTTCACCTATTGGCCAGTTGGTATTTCATTTGTAGCTTCTCAGTCATCTTCTGCAAATGTTTTTCTACATTTTACACTTTTGCACTGTAGCATATATATATATGTTTTACTCATAAATGTACAATACATCTAAAAAACCTTTCAAAATAAAACCACACAGGAGTGAGGTGTGGTGACTGTCCTCACTACTTTTTCTGTTTTTAGATAAAAGGACAGTGTTTTACATTTCAAAAAGATAATTCAGTAATTCAAGACAGTTCTATGGTGCCTGGGACGTTTAAAGGAAGGATCGACTTTTTACTTTACTTTATCTCTCTTGCCCTTAATATGATGATGGTCAGTTGTTCCTGATACAATTTATTGTACTAATTTTTTATATATTTTCTCAGGAAGCACTTTATTGCCGTAACTGCATTTTCTTTTGGATGGGCAAAGGTTTAGACAGGCAGTGAAATTGTTGTCTGATCCAATGGCACCCTGAAGACTTGCTGCTGAAGTCTCTGCTGGTGATGCAGCCTTTGACACTACCCACACGCGTGCTGGAGTCATCATACACAAATACATCCTAACATGACCCCTGAGAGCAAATCAGCACACAGTATGACATATTTACAGTAGACACTGGGTGTACAGGGGTGCCCTGTCAGTTAAAATAAACAAAACACAAAGAACTGTAACTCAGATAGGTGGTGGTGGGGTGTGTTAGTGTACAGGTGCATGTGTTTGAAACTCAAATCTTAATTGAGCATTATTATATATGAGAGTTTTTCCACTGCCTTTGTTTTGCTACAACACAGAGCTTCCTGTGACTCTGCATGTTTTCTGTTAGGCCTTACACAACACCCCACATCTCATTTTTTTCTCTCTCTTTGCTGGATTTAGCACCAGAAGTCAGAAATGTTTGTACCTCTTTCTACCCAGAAACAGCAACACTGCTACTACTACTGGCTTCTATTTAAAAGAAAAATAAAAGTGTTGAAAACCTCAGGATTCCAGGAGCCAAAAAAATTACAGAAATTGTTAAAGGGAAAAACAAAGAAAAACCTCTGTTTCCTTTTTACAACATATCACCCAGTATGTGACCAATGTTCTATAGCATGTGTGTGTGTGTGTGTGTGTGTGTGTGTGTGTGTGCAAATGGTTGTGTGACATCACACTGTGTTGTGCTTTATGGTGTTTGACTGTGGACTACATGTATTTTTGTTATTGTCAGTTATTCTTTGTTCTTTTTCAGCAGTAAATGCTAGTCAACAGTCAAACCAGCTGTCCGTGGACAAGACAACAAATTTACAAGGTTGAGAACACATTTCTGTATTTTAAAAATAGCCTTTTAAAAAATAGCACTTTAATAGCCTGTCTAATAGCCTAAATTACTCTAATCTGCCTGTCAAGCTATACGCTTATTATGGCCTTTCTTTTAAATCATACAAAGATGGTCAGATGTTTTGTAAAGCTGTTAAACCTACAGAGTACAGAGTGCAGCGTACTGTATGATAATCAAGGGCACTGAAGTTATTATAAAAGTAGACAGCAACTGGAGAACGCAACATCACAGCAAGCATAATGTTCAAGGAGACAAGGAAAAAGCGCGGCTAAGACAAGGAGTGCTTGCTGGTAGGACTGATGAGTGGGTTTGTTAGGTTACTGGTGAATTTATTTTATCAGACTGTCAATTTTCTGCCTGTGACATGATGTGCATAAATCCTTGAAAAATATCTGATAGAAATGCAGATTTTCAAAGGCTATCAAACAACTCTACAGGAAAAAGGACACACACAAACACACACTGTACACCCACACAGACAAATACATACACATTCCCACACATCAGTGGACAGGAATGCATGCAAGTACACACAGACACATGCACCCAAAGGCAAATGCAGATACAAAAACATAAGTGTACTGCAGCCTAAAACTGTCTCTCTGTGTTGATTTTTCTGGGCTCCTAAATCTGGTTTGGGGGCAGAGACGGTGCCCACTCAATTCTTTTATGCAATGCAGCAGGTTTTCTGGGGAATGGAGAGGAGCAGTATCCAACTCAACTCTTGGGTAATCAGGTAAATGAGAAGTAAATGTGGAAATTAACTTGGGGATGGGTCAGGTTGCAAAATGATCAGAAGAGACGCAAAATCAATCATACAGTTTTGGGTGGTGGTTGATGACAGTTGGAGAGACGCATTAAACAAATTGTTTCATCATCAACGATCCCAATAATTGAACTCAGGAAAAAGAAACGAGTTTAAATGTGAAATTATGGTTGACATTTTTGTGAAGTCTCTTCACTGTCTTCAGCTACAAGCTACATTTTATCAGGGAAATTAAATCTAAGATGAAACCATTTCACTGTAAAAAAAATATTTCAATGCAAACATTTTATCTTCTACAATATCATAATGTACATCACTTCAGAATCAATAGTAAAATTGACAGTAAAAACCATGTAACATTTTAGGTTTGTCAGCTGTCTGCTTGCAAAAATAGTTCAATAAATAACATTAAAATCATACACGACCTTGGCTTAAAATACAGTTTTAAGAAAATTTTAACTAGAAATACTGACATGTATAATATATTATGTACTCAAAGTTTCGTTGAGCTTGTTCAATCAACCACGGCATGCAATTATCTAAAAATAATTTCAGTTATAGATTTACTTTTTTTAAAAGAAATAAAATAACAATTCCAGGATCCAATAGTTTTTAATAAACTGCCTCTCATAAAAGGGGTCATTAGTCCTATTCTATTAAATATTTCAATTCATAAATTAGTGAATTAATGCCCAAAGGTATAATCTACTGCATTCGATCATACTTGGGATGTAAGTGTATGTCGTATGCTAACCACAAACATGAACAAAACAACCCGACCACCCCTCAGTCGCTGTCCTCTTTTCAATGCTTGCTGTTGCTGATTGTTGCCTTGAAACAGAAAAAAGTTCTTAGACCATTTTTCCAGGTGGCTACGTTCACAAAGTGCCTTCTTGTAACGACTTAGTGTAAAAACACCTTTTGTTTGAGTGCTACATACCGCCTTAATACCTCCTCCTCCCACCAAAAAAAACCAAACAAAACACAAAACCTTGAAAACCATTCCCAGACCACTGGCTGCCCTTTACCAAAAGGCATATGCAGGAAGTGTCAGTCAGGTAGCTTAGCATTCAGTAACCAAGGAGACAGACAAGTCCTTTGTTTTTAGAAATCGCAGTCATATATTCAAGCACAATGTGAAGTTGAATAAGCATATTTCTTAACCTACAATACTTGCTGGACCTGAAACTAAAACTTGAAAAAGTACTCAATGACTACATTTTCAAATACAGGTACAGGTACAGGTACAGAGGAAATCACATTTTTTAAAATTACAGACAGTTATGGACAGCTCAGAAAAGAAATTACCATTGCTCAAATCTACAGGTTGGTGGCTTCTAAAAAAGATCAAGGGAGACATATGTAACGCACAACTCACTCCGTACTATGTAACCCTACCTCTGGTGCCACTATCTTAGAAATGTATTTAAATATGAAAACCCTGTTGTATTTCTTTGTTTTTCATTTTTTTTCCTCTACAAAAAAGTGTGTCATCACTTAGATCTATAGAAATAGTTTGAACTGAGAATGCATTCTACCAAAAAGTCTCAGGAGCAAATCAATTTATCAGCTATTTAACACACTATTCACATTGTTTACAGACCGAGAAGCGAACAGCGTGGATTTACAAAGCTCATTGCTGTGTATCTCATATTCTATTCTCTAGGCTTCCTGTAGAACATTACATAAGAGATGAATACCTATGTTAGGGCAGGTGAATCTATATCTTTCGCTTTCTCGCTCACACACAAGAAGATTTAACTTCTCCTAATCAATAACTTCCACCAAAAGAGAGGAGTCAATATCGTAGTCTATGTAGACTGTGCATTATTGGTAAAAATGTGGGTGTCTGTCAGGATATTTCAACATCTTTTTTGCTGCTCTGTAAGGCAGAAAACATTACAGTGATCATCTGTTTGAAGACAGGGGAATAAGAAGTAACGGTAAGAAAGAAAGAGGAAGAGGGAATAGAAATAGAGGTATAACACCGTAGCTCAAGGGGCTTATGAACATTTAGATCCAAGCTCCTACAGAAGGAAAGGAAAAGTGAGATATCAAACAACTCAGGAGTGATAAAAGAGAAGAGTAGAGAGGTGGAGGAAAGAGAAAAGCAGAGGGAAGGAAAAGCTCTCCTATCCCATGTGTTGTTTTTTCTCTCCTCGCTGTGTATCAGTCGAGTGAGGGATGACCTTGCTGGGTAGAGCAGCGCTCTTCTTTCTCTTTCAAGTCCCACTCACTTTCAGAGTTCCCTTTGAGGATCAGCCAGAGGGATCAGGAGAGGAGAGGGGGTGATGGAAGAATGGATAAAGATGGAGAGGAAAGAGACAGGCAGCAGACATGAAAAATGGGATGGAGGGGTGCAGAGACAAGTTAAAAACTGAGAAAACTAATTTCTAAAAGTCAGATGGCCAAAAGGACAACAGGACTAACAACCTGTTTGTCACATTTGGGGACATCTGAATGCAGAGAACGCAGGAGGCCAGCAAATGTAAATAGAAAACTAAAGTATATTTTAGAGGATATGTTTAGAGTGGAGCTTTAGCATTTTATGACCAACAAGACGAGAGGGCTTCCCCCGAATAAAGAAAACAAAAGGAAGTAATAAAAAAAAATCTGCTTTTAGGCCGTAATGACAGAAAACTAATGATATAATCAACATTGAATAAATGTAGATGGGATGGCAGCCTGCAACAACACTGAAATCCAGCTGTGCCAAACTAAATCTGGTCCAATTTCTGTGGCTGTCCACAGCTGCTACAATCACCATTTCATTTAAACCAGAGCTGATTTAAACAATGTCCAGAACTGTTTTGATGTGAATTCTATTTTGGCATCATATGTGTGATTTACTCTAAATAATTGTGGACACTTGGGTTAATGCACACACTCCTGAATGTCACTGTCTCACTCGATAAACAGAGAAATGTGCAGGAACGGTGCAACAAATGAGCTTTCCTCTTCGCTGGAGACAGAGACAGAGCAACTACGCAAGGCCAAAGACTAACAAGGGTCACTAAGGACAATGTGGAAAACTAACAGACTTGCATCAACATATATCCAGCAAAATGCTCACACACTTCTGCATGCTAAATTGAACAACCACAATAAATACAATATGGATTTGTTCATGAGTGAACTCGCACACACATGCAATCATTTGCCTTTCAACAACAGTGTGCAAAACATACATTTTAGCCCTGGGTCATGAATTAACACACTCCCACACAACTGACGAAGAGGTATACAAAAGCATGTGAAAAAGCACATTCATACATGGCCTTGATATGCATTTGTGTAAAATCCTCACAACAAAGACACTGAGCAGGGTAAGAATGCTTTTAAGTGAGTGACGTCTCACTTTGGCACTGTTACGCCTCAGCATTTGGTCTTTTGGGGGGTTTGAGGAGGATTTGTTTTGCAGTTCCCCCTTCCCAGCAGATTACCCTCCATTCCCTGCATTGTAGCTTCACCACTTCCTGCTCTTGACCACACTGCCTTTATCCTCCTTCTGACTGTTCTTCACACTATTCACAGGCAGAGGAAGAGAGGCTTGAAAACCAAGGCGACAACTTCAGTTTGGTCTACAAAAAGTACACAATGCACGCAAAATTGCATTATTCACATTTCATTTATATCAGGGTATCGGGGTTAGAAATAAACAAGTGTTTTAAGCCCTGGAAAACTTGACGTTTATATAGGGTACAAATGTGGCAGGAGACTTTTGTTGTGTGTGATATAATCAGGGTACTATAGCACGGCTAAGGACCTGATGAAGTTCATTTTATGTGTTGGAAGAGAAATGAAGCCATGGAAAATCTAATTAAAGTAGCAAATGGTTTTGAGTAATATTTGAGTAAAATTGAGAAAAAACAAGTCAGAAGATGGTTCATAGTGTAGAGGAAAAAACAGAATGGAGACAGAAAGACATGAGGATGAAAAGAGCAAGGAATAAAAAGAGGAACTGAGGAAGAGTGGTGGTGATGGCTGTACGTGGGGGAGGGACAGGGGTCTCTTAACCTGGTGCGACGGGGCGTGTGCTTGTAAATAAACATCAGCCTGAGAATATTCCAAGCACGAAAGCCCAGACCGTAAGGCCCCGAGGTCAGAGTGGCCCTGTACCTGGCTCACACATACACACACGAGCACTCACCCACGCACACACACATACACACACACACACACACACACACACACACACACACAGAGCACAAGCATCTATACCTCCAAATATATAACCCTCTATAAAGATAGACTGCCAAATGTACATAATGGTACAATTATACATACATTAAACAAGCAAGATAAAAATTATTTGAACAGGCAGGCAGACTCCAAACACACACACACACACACACACACACACACAGGCGCACACACATTAAAAATGCATGCAGAAACATAACCAGAGTACAGAGCATGTGTATCGGTGGCGCCCCAAGAAGTCCGCAGACAGCCGTTAAATGACCTCTCTCGTTGGTTGGGAAACTGGTTAGTGGGGTTGTTCAGATGGTATATCTCATAGGAAGTTTAGGATCTTAATCATCACTGTTGGCTGATGTCAATTCTCAAGGTTTTTAAAAATATATACTGTCTTTCATGCCCTCTGTGGAACAGATCACTAAAAATGTATTTATTTTTTTAACTTTTATCTTATTTTAACAAAGCAGATAATTTTGTCTAGAGAATACTAATCTGGCTTTATTTATCATGCAAAGACAAAAAATATTCACAAACACTGGGATGCAGATACTCAAATCACAGTATTTTGGATTCAACCCAAATGAAGAGATAAAATTGCTGGACGATATCTAATCCACAATGTAGCACGGTGGTATAGTGTTAGTCAACCCGCAGGGCGAAGAATCCTGGTTCCAGCCTTCAGAGGGCCACTGATGTTTGAATGCATACCATTTACTTTCTGAATAATTGTTTTCCTCTCAATTAATTTACATTGACAAAAAGATTTTAATGATACCCCACTAACTCTCCAATTTTGGAGAAAAGTATGCGCCACTGGTTCAAAGTGCGTCTGCATGTGTGTCTGTGTGTTTGTGTGCGTGCATATGTGTAATGGTAATGTGTAGCTATCTGTTGAATGCTTTAAATGGCACGCGCCATTGTAATTTTTTAGTTTTCAAAATTCGTCTAGTGGTACATCAACTATTTTGTCTACTCAAGTGTTTTGTGGATATTTATAACATCGTTTCTATGCAATTTATAGTTTCATGGCACATTTTGAATTCATATCGGCACAATATGAAGCCTGGTGTCAAAATCAGTGTTATGCCCTATACATTGAAATCATACAGTATGTATACATAGGCTACTTTATTCAGTTTAAAATCTCTCTCTGTCTATGACTCACTCTGTGGAACCATCTGCAGTGGCTCGAGAACTGCATAGTGACCACCCACATCACTACTCCAGTATTTGATTTCTATCTTCATCAAATGCTACAGCTAATATAACCACATCTCTATCTCTGCTTGTCCTCCTCTACCCAACTGACCATCAGCAGAACATCTCCTGCATGTAAGGTGGACCAAGGTTTCTTTCTCTTAAAAGGAGATGTTCTTGCCACTGCTGCAAGAAATTCCTTGCTTGGGGATCAGACTCTGGGTGTCTGTAAAGCCCCCAAAGACTGTAAAAAATGCAAATAGGAAAAAATATGTTGGGCATAAATAAAGGTAGGTGTGTTAGACAGTAAAGGTGCTCGCTATTTTTTTTTGTCTTGTTTTTCTTACTGATGTCTTCTAGTCTGCAATTATATACGGTAATGGCCAATTCGAATATTTCCTATTAACAGCATCACTTAGGCTCTTCTTCAACGCATTCCACAGTGTGAAAATGTAGTTGACAAATCCTTAGTATTTACTTACAAGCAATTTTCATAAATTTTCATCTCACAAAAACAAGAAAAACTATGATGGCACTATTGCTGGCACATTTATGGCAGCAGAAAACTCAAACAAAGGTGCAAAAGCTTATCACTACAAATGTGTAACTACTAAATATACGTGAAGATGTAAAGTACATACTGTTCAATGCTGGGGGAAAGGTAAAGTTTTGGAAAGACTTGGGTCGCCTCAGCATCCTCAAAGCTTACGGAGAGAAGGGCTACATCTTCTCCAGGGTCCAATGCTGTGTCCTGGAGAAAAGCAGAAAGAGGCAGGTTAATGGAATTTGAAAGGACCACAGAATCTGACACTGGTTCTAAAATTTAACAGCTTCTTTCCTTTCCATTGTAGTAAATGTTGTATATTATCCAGGAAACTACACCATGCTAACTGCATAGAGGGATGCTCAAGGTGCAGAGAATAGCAGCTTAATCTAACCCTATGGGCTGTCCCTTCCTTTACAAGTGTACAAGTCTCAAAAATACTGAAGGAGATGAAGAAAGGAAACACCAGAAAAAACATCAGTTTTCTTTCATGCCACATTAGCCTCAATAGCTGTACTGAGTTTGAGCCGATGACTGGGAGCACCAATCAAATCATGTGTAAGATGGATGCAGAGGCCACCCGGAGCTGCTCCATGCAAACCGTGTTTGTCTCTAAAAGGCTCTAATTTCTCATTTTGTGATGTTTTTCCTCGAGCATGGCTACTTCTCAGGCACTGTCATTAGTGCAACTCCACATCAAGAACTGTTCTGGCTCCCTCTCTACTGTCAGAAGTGTTAATCAAATGTCTTACAGATGGTTTGAACCCATCCATTTGTTATAATCGCTGCCTACTGTGGTGAGATTAAATCTAACCACCACACATGACAGAGGCACAGAACAACCAGTTTGCAGCCTGTAAGCCTAAAACCTGATGGGGCTAAGTAACTAATTACATTTATTTGGAATTCCGGTCACAAAAGAAACAAAATAAATAAAAAACCTAACTCAGCTATAGATTTGGGGAAAAGTGCATCAGTATCTTTATCTAGTAGAGTAAAACAAACTCTTCTTTGTGTAATTGCAGAACATTCATGTAGTGTTTAGGATTTCTGCCAATCTGTTATATCTATAGCTATATCAGATTTGCCTATATTTCACATTTTATGCAATTTGATCTCCATAATGTCTTAATTCACCGATACGATCAATGACGCCATTGTATTTTGAAACCTTTTCAATGCAATGATAAAACACCCCATAATAGAAACAATATTCCCTGAAGGATGTGGCATCTTGTTTAATATCATAATGTGATTCCACAAAGCCAAAATGGTTCAGAAATGGCTCGAGAAGCACAACTATTTGGATGTTTTGGCCTATACTTCAAATTGTCCAGATCTGAATGCAAGCAGGTAATTGGACATTGTTCTGGACAAACAAGTCTGACACATGGAGGAAGGTTTTAAGGTGTCCTATTATTGCTTAAGATCAGAAGAGAAATGGAGTAGGAGACACTTTGAACAAGTTTATATGGAATGTTTGAAAGGTTACCAAAAGGCTGTCAGAGTAATGGGTTTGAAACTAGAGATGGAAGGTGTGGTGCTGAATGCAGGTAGTAGCTATGTCCTACAAGAGAAGGACAAATACTGGACTGAGCTAGAGGAAGTGGTTTACTATATGTCTAGAAGTGAGAGTGGTTATTGGTACACATGTTATTAGATGTGTTGGTGGTGGCAACAGAGGGAATAAATAAGTGATAGGTCGATTTGGTAACATCGACAGATGCTGCATTAAATAGGTCCTTCCCAAAGAGGCAAGAATATGGGGTGCCTTATACAAATGGAGGCAGGAGCACACAGGAAGTCCACATTTTGTATAGATAATGTTATCTGAATGAGATGAGTGAATGCAAAGTGGCCGTACAGTAGACGGAAATGTAACCAGACAGAGATTAGTGGATAAAGTGGTGGAAGCTTTGAAGGAACAAGGTTGAGTGATTTTCAGAGAGGAGTTGAGACACTCTCTGGGTGTTCATAAGAGGCTTCATGATGACTGCACAACTACAGCTACTGGTCGGGGAGACATAGAGGGTATCTAAGAAGACATAGGACATTTAGAGGACTGAGGAGAGGACACAGGAGTATAGAGAGATGGAGCCATGTAAAGACAGAGGTGGCAAATGCTAAACAAATGATGTAAGACTTTAATGGTAGGCCATAATAAGAGGGGAAATGAACAGCATGGTTTCATGCCAAGAAAGAGTACTATAGATGCAGTATTTGCTTTGAGGTTGTGAAGGATGTACCAAAGCATTTGACAGGTGAACCGTCCTATTGTATTACACAGTCTGGAGTGATAGCGTAGAATGTGTTAGAATGGTATAGGACATGTATATAAAAAAAATAATGATGTTTGCAGGTGGTGCTGTGATCTGACGTATAGTGAGAGTATGAGGCAGGCAGAGGGAAATCTAGAGAGTTGGAGGTATAACCTGTAAAGGACAGGAATGAAGGTTAATCAGCAAGACAGAATAGGTGTGTGAGAGAGAAGGAGCAAGTGTATGTTTGAGTTACAGAGAGTACAGATAAAGAAGCAGGAGGATTTTCAAATACATAGAATCAACATCCGAGGGCAATGGGGAGTGTGAAAAGAGGGGAAGAAGTGTTTGCTAGCTGGTAAAATGGATGTTGAAAAAAATCTGATAAAGAGTGCATCTGTAGAGGTGAAAGGAAAGGTGAGACAAGCAATAATATATAGTTTAAAGGCAGTGAGGGAAAGAAGCATTAGAGAGAGAAAAAATGTTGAGGCTCATTATAGGAATGACATGGATAAATAGGATCAGGAATGAGTTCATCAGAGGGACCTGTACGATGTTTTGGACATAAAGTCAGAGACGCCAGACTGACATGGTTTGGAAACGTGCTTAGGAGGGATTGTGAAATACCATTTGAAGGATTGTGAGGTTGGAACTCGCAGACAGGGGTCCTAGTGGAATACTAGAGGAGATACTGTATATGAATGTGGTGTGAGAAGACAAAGTTAACTTGTGTGACCAAAACAGATGCCGAGAATAGGGTTAGATGGAGGAATTCGATGTGCTGTGGTAACCTCTGTGGGAACAGGTGAAGAAGACAAAAGTAGAAAGCAGACATTAAAAGGAAAATGCATGTTTTCCAGCCATTTGTGTTAAGTGAAGGAATTAACACATAACTGGACTGTGCATCAGTAAATATAAAGTGTTCTCTGCGTCACAGAAATTCGAGAAGCCTTTACTGTTGAAAATATGTGACAGTATAGGTGTAGAGATTTGTGTGTTGCATAGGCAAAAAAATCTTTGTAAGCTGTCCTGTCACATCGTCTTCTTTGGAGATGATTTAATGGATGCTTCCACTAGACTAGGACAAAGTAAATAAACTAATGAGAATCAACAGTAAGGTGAAGAGTGCAAGGCAACCGAATAGGCTGCAGCAGACCATCCCTCAATTGGTTTAGACCAAGGGCACTGACCCTTTGCCCTGGAATGAATCAGTCTCATTTTGTCTGAGTAGAGAGAGATCTCACATGTCATACGGAATCATAGGAACAAACAAAAATAAAGAACACCATTTAGCTTATGCCATTTTAAATTAATCTGTTTTTAAAATGAGTTACAGCTATGTGACTAAAAAAAGAGAACCTGTAGAACCTGCAGAAACAGGTTATTACTTCTGTTTTGCTATTGTTCTACCTTTTACAAATTTGCCGTAACAATGCAGGACACATTGTGTGCTAGTGTAAGGTGAGTGAGTGGGTGAGCAGCGAGACAGCGGTGCAAGAGTGATGGTGTGCAGCACAGCATGCGTAAACAAGTCTGTGCCAGATACAAATTCAGTGTTAAAACATTGCCTGTTATGTTTGATAATTAGACCACAAATCAGCATAAGAAAAATGTTTCTGGACTGTTCCACTGTTGATATACAGAGAGTTTACCCCAATGTGGGTCTTAGTGCTGGGGGGCTAAAGTGGAAAAAGTGTTTAAATGTGTTGAAATGGGGTTCAATCACTTACTAAGTTATGCAAGCCATACAAATGACATTTGTAAGCAGATTTCTTAAAGTTTTGAAAAAATATCACATTTTAAATAAAACATCTTTTTGGTATCCTTCAAGGAACATTTTTTTAATTACCTAAAATGTATCAAATAATTCAAAATCTTTAAAAATAAATGGTGACAACTGAAAAAAAAAGAATGACTTTGCTTTTAATTCCATATACACCCATCAAGTTTGCATCTTGAATAACTGCTGTTCTATGTACACCCACAAACACACACACAAACACACAGACAGACAGACAGACAGACAGACAGACAGACAGACAGACAGACAGACAGACACACACACACACAGACACACAGACACACACACACACACACACACAGTTAAATTACTAAAAAAATAACCAGACAATTACTAAAAAGTTGAACATATGACAGTTTGCAAACGGGCTATAAATGATTTGGTACGTAGAGAACTGTACAAATTTTACAGTTCCACACTGTGGAATCCACAGTGTTAGTAATGATATTCTCAAAGCTTCATTCGGTGGAGAGCTTTCTATATCGGTTGTACTAAACCTCACTGCTAGTTGCAGACTACAGGTTTCCATGATGTCTCCTCTTCACACAGTAGGGTTAGTCATAGAGTTCCACAAGGTTCTGTACTTGGACCAATCCTTTTCATTGTGTATATGCTTCTCTTAGAAAACATATAGTCTTGAATGACTGTCTTCTTCACTGGATAAAACTGATGTCATAATGTTTGTTCTTAAATTTTCAGGGATAAAGCACATCATTACTCTAGAATGGTACCTCTAATCCACGGGAGTTCAGATCCAGTACTCAAGGGCTGGAATCCAACAGGGATTGCTTTACTATCGGCTGGATTGAGGCCCTTAAGAACTGGATCTGGAAGCCCCTGCTCTAATGTCTCTGTAGGGAATCTTGGAGTAACCTTAGATCAAGGCTGATCCTTTAACTCACATATTAAAACAGTCTCTAGGAGCATTTTTTCATTTGCGAAACATTGCAAAGATTAGGAAAATATTGACTAATCATGATGCTGAACAGCTAGTCCGTGTATTTGTTACATCCAGGCTGGACTACTATTCATAAGTATCTGGATGTTCAGATAATTTTGTGACAAGCCTCCAGCTAATCCCAAATCCTGCAGCTTGAGTTTTGACAGGTATTGACTTGAGATCACATTACCCCCGTGTGAGCTTCTCTTCATTGACAGCCCATTATAGGATCATTTTTAAAATACTTTTTCAGACAAGGTCCTCAGAGGCCAAACTCCATCCTATCTAGAGGTGCTAAGACACCATACAATCTCAATAAAATTCCCCAATCTCAGAAAGTTGGTTTAGTTGTAGTTTCCAGTGTCTCTAAATGTAAAATGGGTGGCTGAGCTTTTAGCCATAATATGGTACTATAAAAGACATACCCTCACCAGGTATGGGAGGCTGACTCCCTGTCTACTTTTAGGATTAGACTTAAAACCTTTCTCTTTAAGAAAGTTTAGAGTCAGTATTTCTGTCGTTACAGACATTCTAGTCACACTAATGATCATATTTAGAATGGGGTCATCTAATTTTTTGGCTACCATCTTAGAGACGCTGCCATAGTTTGAGACTGCCTGGGTACCAAAACATGATCCACTGACAGGTTTCTTTCACTCCCCTCCCCTTGATGATTTCATCGCAAGTCAGAGTAATGCATTTTCTTACTTTAATTATTTTTTGTGCTTCTCTCTCCCTTCCCTTTTTTTTGGGTCCCTCTACAGGTATTGCCAACCCCATAGTTGTACACTGGCCTGTCAACAGGCCCCACAGGCTGCTCTGCTTTTGATTTGATTCTGTTCTGCTTTTGAATTTATTGTACTTGCATGTATGATGTATGTCTATTCTATCCTTTATCTGTCCTCTCCCTCCTCTTCTCCTTCTTTACCCAGCCATCCTTCAGCAGAAGGGGCCCACTGTATAGTGTTTCTAGCTACTTTTGGGTTTTGGGGAGGTCAGTAAAGCAGATTTCTGTAAAGCGCCTAGAGACAATTTTGATTGTTACAGATGCTATATAAATAAAGATAAATTAAATGAAATTTGTTGTTCCTCCAACATATAGGGTATTTAGAAACCACTTATGTTCTCAACAAGGCTTTTCAAATCTATGCAGGATCGCATGAGGAGATAGATTAATGACTACAACAATAGACATTTAAACCTTACCATCTTATAACTGTTAATTTAAAACAGAAGAGCTCTTTCTTTGAAATAAAAGGCAAATGGCAATTATTGTTTCTGTCCATACATAACTAGATACTCTTGAGGGATACTGCCGCTTGCTTATGAAAAGAGTTGTTCGAAAAAGCACATAAAAAGCCTTTGTGCCCCAGGCCACAGGCAGGAACTTAATGAATACACTTCTTTAGTAGAAAGTAATGAGCACCAAAATGGCCTGGGTCAGAGGACTGCAAGACAAGCTGCTGTCCTGCAGGGCTGTTGGTTGGACATTAAAACAATATTACCACACTGCCGTAAGGAAAATGACTCAACTGCTTAAGGACAGGATTTAAGGACGGTGAAGTGTGTCCAAGTTTGACCGCCAAGGTTAGATGGTGCCTCCAAGTAAAACCCTTTCACGTGGCTACCACCCTACATCTTCCATCAGCCTTACTTTTTCGGACACATGGGCTCTTGGTCAGGCATACACACAGAGACACTCTTCCTTGTGTCCGTCCTTGTGTCTCCTGATGCCCTGGCCTCTGGCATCTCCTCTGTGTTGCATGTGACAGGTTGGAGATGTGACAGCTGTCTTTATGCCAGACTAAGTCTGGCCAAAGTCATAACACACAAACACACTCATCCAAGAATGCTACATACAGGCTCTACTGCAGGGCTAGTACAGAGGAGGTAAGGGCACTCTGTCCGCCTTCCTCACCCAACTTTAAATGTCATGCCCAACTTAATGGGGCAGCTTGACTGACAGCAGAGCTGTTGTACAGGGACATGTCCAGCTTCTATGCGAGCAGCTTTGAATGCCCCACTAAGTATGCTTGACACAGTGCTGCTTCTCATTTTGAAGTCTACTATATTTGCATGGCAGCAGCTGCAATTCAGGTAAGCCTTTTTAACAATTCCATTTTTGGTAGAGTTGAATGAAACAGCAACAGCCACCACCACCAACCCCCAAAATAGCAATTTTTATTTTTTCCCCAGAACAAGGGGGTAAAAATTGTTAACAGAACTTATGTTGAAATTTAAAAATAAATCAAAATAAACCCGCGCAGGACCCACACTGTAAATATTTAATCACATATAGGCAATAAGAGCCACTTGGACACTGAGCCACCTCACACGGCATTTCTGTGCTCAGGATGTGATACTCCATACAATAATGCAATGTATCAAAAGCTGAGCGACGAAGGGGGATAGTTCTGTTCTGCTATTTTGTAGATGTAAACTTGATTACCTAAACATTTATGATGAACAGCAATTACATTTCAGCCTTAAATATGAAAAAAATTGGACAATTTGGAATGCTATTTAGAGTAGTGCTGACAAACAGATCATACTGAGTGGTGATTTAATAACTGCATAGTGAATCGCAAACCCCTTTTTTACCACTTGAAATTCTCCATATTTTGTTATGTTACAAGCACAAATTTAAATGTTTTTTTGGTGAAAGACAAACATAAAATAATGCATAATTGTGAAATTAATTGAAAATGTCACACATGTTGAATATTTTTCAAAAATACAAATGTCAAAAATAGCACGAGGCATGAACATGTACTCAGTCCCTTGTACTGATACAGAAAAAAAACCCAGCTGCCATCAGATGTGACCCACCTACAAAGTAAATAGCGTTCCTTTGTGTGTATTCTTGATTATGAGTGGCTTTCATGAAATTCTAATCTTCATTTTCTACATTGGGAATAAAAAGAAAGTTGTAATTGGTGAGAATAATTCACAATTATGGACAAACGAACATCCTAACCCAGAATATCAACGCCCTTTGCAATATTAAAATGAACCTATTACACTGTAAAATATTAGTTAGTAACACTTGCTGAAATAAGAGCGCATAGAAGTAAAAGATAGAGAATTGTGATTTGAAAATATAGGATAAGTTTGAAAATGATAAAAGCCATAAAATATTTCAAATATTATTTGCAATAAATTGGTAGGTGAAGCAGAAGATATTTATTTATTATTCCAACAGGTAAATGCCAAACAGATGTGCCGGTGAGACTCAGAGATACGCTCATTGCTATTCAATGTTTTTTATATTATTGTTATGTCATTGGAAGGGCTGAACAAGTGTCACCAACAGTGTGCCATTGCAATGATTTAGTACTTCACTTCCCATCCTGTCTAATGTACTCATCTTGAAGGCAAAAGAGGGACTCAAGTGTGAGCATTTTATGTAAAGGGACTGTATGCACCTGCGTTTGTAGATATAAATAAATGCAACAGCATAAGGTGACTTTTGAGGCAACTACTGTCCGCATAATGTGGTGTCAACAAAACATGACACAACCTCTATTTAAACTTGTTGAGTGTTGACAAATTAGATCATCATCTCTACGTCTGAGTCCGTGGTCCTCAGAAAGAAACAAAAGACTCCCATATCCATGTCAGAAAAGAGTTGCTGACTCAAGTTCAAGTATATCTGGGTGTTGGTCATGACTGATGCATTAAGCAGATTGACAGATGAACTGCTACAGGTAGATATGGCAGTGCAGGTCTAGACCTCTATCATTTAATTGTGGGCAGTGAGAAAGAATAAGGTTATGAATAAAGATTATAGAGTTGCTAAGAGTGGCGCTACTCCTCCTTTGCATCTAAACAAATCACTGCAAGTAGTACGGGGTATTTGGTCAAGATGCGTTCAGGGCATGTCTTAATGTGGAGAAAAACCCAAGGTAGAGAGGTAGCTGCCATAAAAATTCTTTACTTCCTATTTTGCTTTTATGTTTACTTCCTGGTCATTTTGCAGTGACACTTTTTTAGTTTAACATAGAGCAATTGTCTCTGTATAAAAAAGAAGTCAAGACTCATGGGTACATCAAGAAATGCTTCAAGACTGTGATTGCAATTGCATTAATAGTGCTTCACTGACAGTGTTGCAGGGTGTTTTTGTACTATTGCAGTATTCATAACTATTCTGGTCAGTTGAATCACTGTTGACTCTTACCCCCATTTGTGGCTAATGGGAAGCAGGAGCTAAAGAGCCATGAAATTAAGACAGTTACCAACATCACAAGTCATTTGTGTTTTGAAAAAAACAATCAAAGAAAAAATTTGTTTTAGTGCTCAGCATAACCTATTACTCTGAGATATGCTTAGCTAAATCAAGGTGGTTGGAAACAATTTAAAAAATGGAAGCTTATTTTCAATGTTAATACAGAAATACAGTGAAATTCTGAATATTATCTATAATTCCATAAGGCAGGCCAATAAAGAAAGAAAAATAATTCCTTAATGCTAAGCAAATGCCAAAAGTCAATAATGGGAAATTTGTCCACGAACGATGCTGGAAAAAGAATGACAAGATAGTAGAGGGGTGAACACTGTTCAGTTCATTTGTTTCTTTTTGATAGATCAAAGGTCAATAGTTAAGATAGCAAAAGCACAAGAGTGGTATTAATAAAAAAAATAGTGTACATCTTGTTGAGTAAGAAAGAAAAGTAGGCCAGATAGAAGTAATTCCACAGAGGCATGAAGAACTGCAGGAGACAAAGGATAAGAAATGTGAGAATGGTCTCCTGAGAGTGTATAACTAGAAACCTCTAATGCTCAGTTGGGGATAAGAGCAGGTGGGTGGGAATCTTCTTTTAGAGATGCAGTGTGGGCAGTCATAGGGTGGGGTAGGGCTGGGGTGCAATATGGATCATTAATTTGAGACAAAGAATGGGCTGACCTGACCATTGGTGGGATGGAGTGGAGCGGAGAAGTGACACAGTATTTATCCTCTCTTTTTAAACCTGCTTCAACAAAAAAATCAGTTCCTAAAGAGCACACATCTATCTAATCTTTTGCCATTTACATCTACAGATTATTTCCTGACGCAGACGATGTGCGATTCATAAAATTGGGCACAGTAACAACAAGTTATTGTATGTATGTGTGTGTGTGTGTGTGTGTTGGAGGGGGGGGGGGTCCACTGCCACACTTGCAATCCAAACTGGAACTGCATACATAAAGAGTATATCAATAATGCACTCTGTTTCTATGTGGATAGCAGAAAATTGAGGACATTAACACAGGAAACAATGTCATCAGCATTGCGTTGAGAGATTCTAAGCAAATATGTTTCTAAACTGCACATCTGTCATGACATCACCAGACATCACCGATGACTTGGTTGCAGAGGGAAAATTTATTTTACAACGTGCAAGCAATTATCAATTTACCAGCGTCAGAGGCAATCTGTGTTATTAGTCACTGGATACAATCCCACACCTAGTTCTCATATGACAGAGCAAGATTAATGGGCCAAATATGAGTCATCATCAATGAGATGTGACTGCACTATGGTGTTGGTGATGAATTCTCACCTCCGATGATGATTAGTAACCTACTATGAAAACACTGCAAAGAAGTAAAATGTAGAGATAAAGCTGAGCAGCTGTACTAGGGAAGAGAACGCAAAGAGAATTTGAAAATGTCACAGTGCCTTTTCCATTGTTGATTACCACCTCATCATGTGGGGAGAATCTGGTGCCACTAGTCATGTGTCACACTTAAGGAGGATGTAGATTGGCTGATGCCGTCACTCCAGGCCATAACCTTTGTGACAACCAAGCTGTCAATGTGGTGTAATGGTTGCGGTGTGATGGCTCAAAAGACTGAACACATAAGGAAAACAGCTGAACCTTACAGCATTTACACTTTTTGTTGACTGCTGTATTAAACGGTTTAAGTAAAATATACTTAATATACAAAAAATTTAAAATGAGTTTGATTAACAACCTCAACTTAATCAGACATCTATGCGGCACTTACTAGACGCAAAAGCAGTTCAAATTGTGGTCAAATTGTCAAAGATTTACTTGATTATTGTTTCAAAAACATGCCAACATCATTACTACCAATTAAGGTGGTTTCTGTATTGTCCCAGAAAGAACTGCAGAGTATGAGCAGTAAAAACAATAAAACCAGCCAATCACCAGAATCCACAACCCAAAATAACACACACTCGAGGAAAAAAGCAATACAGTGCCAACAGGAAAAAAATCAAAGGCCTGACAAATTGAAAAGATGTTGGCAGCTAAACATTAAAATAACATATGCATAGCAAATGTACTCCAAAAAGATGGAAATGAAGAAAGAAGATGATGGCATCAGGTAAAATACAGTCTGTCGGAGTGTGTTTTCAGTAGTTACTACTTAAAGATGTCCTTTGAAACATTCTGCTCTGATGGAAACTGTATGGTCTCCTTTAGATTTGGGCATCCAGAGACAGGAGGGCACCTCTGCACATTGTATGAAAATGTGGGGGATCTACTGGTAGTGGACTTGCATTTTGAATTGGATAATTTTCCAACAAGTAACATGATTAGTTCCACATACAATGAATCAAAGTAAACCCTAAACACAGTATTATTTGTTGACATGCAAGTACACAGGTGTTTTTTGTCCCATGTCTTTTTTATTACCACGCCATACTGTTCGTGCATGTGCTTTCTTTTTCCATTAAAAGACCCCCTTTAATTTTCTCATTGTTGGAATTTCACTCTAAAGGCTAAACGAGTCAAATGCAGATGTTTAAGCACCTGGCAGTTATTAAAGAACATCTTTGAACACTGAACGACGGTACATTCTCTGTGAAAAGCAAAAGCTAATTTTTGATCTCCAACAATCAGTTGCACGTTTTACTTATGACTCACATTGTGCATGTCATGTCGTATAACACTAATCATTGGTGTGCTATAGGTCTGACATGCAACACAACAGTCGCAAGTGGCTCCTAATGTGCTCAAGAGCCAGAGGAGATTGTCCCTTTGTGGGTTGCTCTCATGGCGCCAGCACAGGGAGTGGGAGCAAACTATTCCCTGCACGAGAAACAGTGTTGCTTGTGCATTAATTTAAACCCTCATATAAGCATGGCAGTCAGTGCCTGGCTTAGTTAATAGTTTTCATCTTGTTACTATTTTCATACCATCCCTGAATTAGCAATATCTCACATAATTTAGATCAGGTTGTTCAAATTATTTCTGTAATTACATTCAGCAATCTGGCCTATTACATATTAAGATCAACAAACCAGCAGTGTGGGTGCTCAGAAAATGCACGACACTGATACATGGCTCTGTGTTGAACACAAGTCTAATATGTAATATAAGTTGAATATGTACGTATTTTTCAAATATGTTTCTAGCTGAAAAATGCTGGCATACTCACCAGGACACTATAATAAAAGGAGCCAAAAAAGAGCCACAAAATATGGCCTCAAACACAACAGATCTCCCATGTTTAGTGACTTTTAGCCGCGTGCTAAAACAGACGTGACAGACAGTCAGACAGATGTGCAGCTAGAAACTTATCAATCTAGCCCCGTAGTCAACTTGAGAGTAGAATTTCCCTTCCATCCTTCCTTGCTACATACTAAAATATCGTAGGTGTAAACATCATGTAATACTGTAATTTTATGAATTAACTACTTTTAATAATAATCAAATAAATAGGGACTGGCCAGAAAATGTACGTTTAGGTCACAATAAACAGCTTGTGAGAACAATCTGTGGGATCTGTTCGTGTTACATGACACCCTCCAAGCAAGCATTGATGTAAGACTTGAAAATAACAGTAACAGTAGGATGCAGTGAGCCACTGCATCCTTCTCTTTTGCAATGATATCCAACCTCTTGCAACACAGGAGTTTCAGTTTACTGTGTCAGCAAATTCACAGGAGGTGTGTGCATTTCCTGCTACAAGTGTGTGATAAAGGAGGTGAAGCAAGCCATATTTGGTATCATTTGTCAGGCAAACAGTTAAAACAATTAACTAATGAGAACCCAAAGAGTTAAAAATTGATACATAGATAATATCATTACCAGTCATTGGAAGAAATCAACACTTTCAGCTGTCATTTCTTGTTTCTGTTTTATAGCTGTTAATGTGTGACATTTAAATTTATCTTCAAGGGCATAAGCTATAACACCAGCTACCATTTAAAAGGCACATAATTGTTTATCTGCGTGGAAGCAGTGGCTGGCCTTTTCAGATTTCAGTGGTACACTACATTAGTGAAGCCCAAACTGGCAATTACAGTGTCTTTTGGGCAACTTTCTTTCATGCTAAATGTCATGTCTCACTGCAATACAGACATTCAATCACTCAGTAGTGAAACTTTTAGAAAGCACTGTTTTAAATTAATGTATTGAACTCATGACTGAGCTCAGGTTTTATATTTTCAACACTTATTAACAAATAAATGAATGACTTGAAAGAGATGTTAATATATAATATATAGTACTGCGTGCAGATAATATGAAGCACTTCTACTAAAGTGTAGACAGAATATTATCTCTGAAAATGGGTAGCAAATTTAAGAAAGAGTACAACTATTTCTTTATTCACATGTCTTTCTTTGTTTAGCTTTTGTCACAAAGGACTACCGGTAGTATTAAAACAATTAACATGTGAAGAATTGAGTTTGGATACAGATGCAGACAGAAGGTCTAGGGTTGATTAAGTTTGGCAATTGGAGCTATCAAATTAAGTTCTGAGGAAAGAAAATGAATATTAAATCTGAGAAATGATAAATAGAATGATCTACTAAGATGTATGCTGTCTTACATTCATGGTGCAGATGCAGGTAGTAAAAATAAAATAGCTGGTATTCCTAAATGATAACTGCCATATTTCTTTAATCCTCTCAGATTAACAAAATTTGCACTTAAATCATATCTTGACAGTATCACTAAAAAATCATTACAATGCAACAAGTCACTAATAAAACATATATATTGTTAATGTTACAAAGTTTTCTTATAACCCATAGACCTGCAGAGGCGACACAAAAACAAAGAAGGGACAGGACAGCTGAAGCCAAGGCAGAATACTCTGGGTATTATGGGAGGAACCTGCAATTATTTTATAGCCCTTAAGATTCCTGAGCTCTTAGTCACTGTTTACCATGCAAGGGCATGGCACAACCACAAATTACGACCAGTTTGCTTGGCACCCAATGCTCAACAGTCAAAAATGGGCAGGACTTTCTTTCAACAGACAAGCCAGGAAGAAAAAGTGGGTAAAAAAAATAGGTAATGGACAGTCCAATCCTTTGTGGCTGACAATATTCCTTTAAAACGGAATGACAATAACTCAATGTCTGTTTATATGCAGTGATCTCAGTGTTGTTTACCAGGTCTGTGCAGAACATTGTGAAAGAGTCATCATGTGATGCAGAAAGCTGAGCTTAGCCACGACTTCTCCATCAGCTTAACTCACTGAGAGGAAGATGTGAACTGGGCAGAGAACTGCAATGATACCCCTTTTAGGCAGTTGAGTAAGGGCAACAATTATGTAGCAATGGAGACTGTAAGGTTATTTCAAGGTGTTAAATTCCATCAATAACTATTTGACACGTTCCTGTGTTGTTTCATCAGCCCAAAATAGCAAAGTATTTGGAACAAAACAGCACTTATTACTTAGAAGACCTTGGCAAAAATGATACAATTTTGCCATTGAATTATGATGCTGTTTCCTTGAAGCAAGTTATACTTTATATATTTCATTTAAAGAAAGCACAAGCATTGAGAGCATGCATGCATTGCATTCCAGAACAAACTGACTGAGACCGTCACCTGACCGGAGTGAATAAGAGTAGAGGTCAGAACAAAACAATGATAAAAATTTGTAGGAGGAAATTAAAGATATGGGCAGGAGTAGGACTAAACCAGGAAGATGGGATGTTGACATCAATTATACTGTACTTAAAATTGTGCATATACAGACTGTGACAGAGACAGACTGTATCTACTACAGCATTGTGCTGATAACCTAAGTAAACAAGTCCCAAAGTTCTTTACTAGTCAAAGCTTTATTAGAGAAGGTATATAGGAGATTTGAAGTTTAATTGGAAGATGGCTTTTATGTAATGTGACAAAAAATGAGCTATTTGTCCATCTGAGTAGACAGTACATTCACCACCACTGTGGTAATGCTTCACAGCAGCATGATCCACAAGGCTCTTGAGAGCAGAAGAGAATGCATAAAAAAATCCTGGAGGATATTTCAAGTCAGACTGCAGGAAAACTTGGGAGATGATTAATTTTCCAGCAAGACAAGAACCAGAAAAACACAACACATTAAATGTTCTGGAAGGGCCACATTAAAGCTAATGTGAATTTTTCACTGGACTTTAAGAGTTGTTCGCCCCCTATCCCAGAGCAACCTGATAAACCCTGGGGTACTCTGGATATACCGGCAGCATTGAGATATGTACATCTATGAACGGGCCTTTGATTGCACCTAAGAAGCATCGGAGGGGGTGAATTGACAGAAAAGCCTTAAAAAGTCAAAGTCAGATACATTGACCATGATTTCAATTATAAAAGCAACAAAAGGGAACATCCTAGCAGGGTGAATGCTCTTTATAGGCATTGGATCTAGGATTTTTATAAAGGTTTGAGGTAATGTTCTCCAAGATTCAAATGTGAATATGAGATATGTTAATATTTCAAAGATTCAACACTATACATAAATGTGCAATATATGAGTAACTGCAAACTGTTGGAGATAAATATGGAACGTGTGCTAAACTTTAAAAATAATAAAAGACAGAATATTAGAAGGAATTACTGAAATAAATCAAGTCAGTGATGCTGGAAACACAAACGAAAAGACAGAATGAAAGCCCAAGGCTCTGCTTCAACCAGACCATCGACTCTCAGCTGCTGCCTGTGAAGCTTCAAAGGTTAAAGAGTGTGTGGGTGTGTGTGTGCATGTGTCCTTATGTGTGTACCAAAAATAATTAGAGTACAAATAATTAGATACAAGTGCTCTTGTTTAACCATGCACAGCTTCCAGTGACAAAACAGTGCTACAAGAATGCCCCAGGCTCAATGCAACCATCCCTCAAGCAATTTTTAAAGGAAACTAAATTGGCCTGAGGGAGAGAGATTACCAGAGTTACCCAGTGTTACAGGGTTTTGAACTAAAAACCATGTCAACATAAATAAAAATCTTCTAATTTTGAAGATTTCAGTAGCAGGCTGTTAACCAGTCATTCAAAATCAGTATACTATCAGTATATGAGAGTAATATAATCTCATGTCAGACCTAATATTTTATTCACTGGTTTTTCAGCACTATTTGAACCTTCTCATCTTTTTTTTTTTTTTTTTTTTTAAACAAAGTACAATAGAGTTCCCCTGACACAAGTTAATACATATAGCTGGGGAGCAACATCTGATTTTTTGGGGTTTTAAGCAGAAAATTTCTATGAACTAATGAAAAAGATTTTATTGTTTTAGTTGATCGTTCAACATATATGGTTGTAGTTACATTGTGAGAGCTTTTGGATTTTTTAAAACTATTATTAATACTATACAAATACAGTATGGTGCAGTGATTGTCAGGTAATAAAACATTTTTTTCCTTAAAAAGCCCTTGGAATCAATGACAACACAACAAACACTTGCATAGCCACATCGCGCTATGGAGGGCTGGTGACATGGGTCAATGCTTGTGGGAGAAACAAAGCTCAAGTGAAGCGAGAGGAGAAGCCTCAGTCACGAATGTGGCATCACTCCATGAAAATTAGTGGAGACGTTTAGCGGCAACTCGCTGCTGTGTATACATGGACTGTACACAGTGAAGACGGATGGACGGACAAACTGCCTGGTGAGATGTCAAGGGACATATTTTTGTGAAAAGGTCACTCTTTAGAACTGTACAAAATATTAAGTTGGGCTTTGCATTTAGGAGGGAGTAAGTGGAAAACCACACGTTCCACTTGGTGTCTAGCAGGTTTCACAATGTACACAAAAGTCTGTACTGTATTAAAAATGTAAACAGCATTTGTATCTTGAACAACAACAAAAAAAAAGATCTGCTAGAGTATGCTTAGAAAGGTGAAAAGTCAGTGGGACATGAGACGGGCAGGAGTAAGTGCAAGTTAAAATGGGTGATAACCCAGAGGTCAAAGTAGGATTGAAGGTCGGGAAACTCAAACAGAAGCCCAGAGGACCATGTGCCATTTAAAAGTGGAGGAAAATGCCAGAATGAATCTGTGTGCATCGGATTTCAACTCTGCTCGAAATTCTTCCAACTCTTTCGATTAGCCTGTGACAGCCTGCCTCTTAATAAGAATCATAAATAAATAAGGAAAATAAAACAAAAAGGAATAAAACTGCCACCTGAGGGAGGGCAGTCCATGCAGGAAGGTAAACATGTCCACTGTGGTGAGCTCAACCCATGTAGATGTGTTGCTGCAGGTAGCGGTCGTCCTCCATGGCACTGCGCCCACCAGCCATATCTCTACATTTTACAGCAGTGTACGCTTGTCTATGTCTGAACAGATTTACACTTCAGTGCCTAAGCAGCCATCCTCCAGCAAGGACAACCACGGATTTGATGAGGTAGTGGAATTCAAATCAGGGTGAAAGTCTGACCTCTACCTAGAGTACCTGGCTGATGGCTAATGGTTTATTTTATTGGAGGGGGGGACAAAAATCACCTGTTTGATTTTTTTTTCTAAATTCAGATGTTTGACAGGACAGAAATTGCTTCACTCTATTCCATAAGGGCAATACAAGTGATATTGTCAATCACTGATGACCGTACAAGTCAAATATTAATGATCACTGTTCTTTAAATCTACCACCATTTACTCTAAATGGCTGAAATTTAAAACAATCGAAGTAAAATAGTGAAACTGTTGAATTAAAATTTTCCCTCAGACCTTCAGACAGCGCACGTAAACCATAGTATAAATACCATTGTTCCAAGTTGAACAGAACATGAAAGTTGACTAAGACATGCGTGACACCATTGGGGCAGCACCTTTACATTAAACACATTTTTTACTTTTAAAGATGTCGCCATTTTATTTGGATATGTCGCAATAACTAAAAGTGTCAAAAAAGGCAATTGTTAAAGCTCTCCCATCTTTTCACAACCCCCCCCCCCCCATAATCCCCCGAACAACAATTTGCGTAGTTTCAACTGCAGTGTCATAACCATTTGAAAAAACGTACTACATTTTGGCAACATTATCATTATATTCTTTCAACCACAAAACTTAAACTAGAAAAAAGCACTTGGAGAGCAGAGACCTCTGCAAAGCAGGTAATTTCCCCACACATTGTGATTTACACCCTTAGTATAGAATATACTCCATATAGGCAGCAGTAACACAAGTTTGCTTAACATAGTAGGTTGCTTTATGAAGAGCAAACTTCTTCCAGAATTCAGAGCATCACCAAAATTTAATCGTACTAGTCCCATTATTAACATTTCAAGAAACTTTCATTAAAATCCATCCATTTTGCAGACAGACAGAAAGATGCAAAACCTCCTTGAACGAGGTCAAAAGTAACTAAAATAGTTTAGAATGATTGAAGCTTTGACCCCCCAAAAAGGACATTAACATTGACACAACTAATATAAGATGTCAAATTTTGTGATCATCAAGTTTGATGTATAGTAGATCTGTATTCCTTGATTCCAGGTTATGAGCTTCAGATATTCTGTCCTTTGTGATGTGTAGGTAGACAAGGTGTGGGTGGATGTTTATTACTTTCCTTGCAAGTCAATACTTTTTCTTAGTCTTCAAGAGCTCCTGTGGTGATACTATGTATACCCCAGGTTTCAGTCCAAGGATGTGTGCATATTAAAAGAAGGACAATTCAAGGTTCTGTTTGAAATTTTAAAGAACAAACAAAAAGAGAGCAGACATCATTTTGGGGTTTGTTATCATTTCTGAGTTTGTGAGATTGTGTCATTTTTCCCCCCACGTGTATAGACTACTTTTTTTTTTTTAAAAGATAAATTTTATCAGTAATAAACTTCAATGGAATGTTTCTGCAATGCTGTGCAGATGTTCTTCAAAGAACATTTTTTTGGATTACGGTGGTTATTCCATATTTAGCTTAAAATAAGCAAATTACTGAACCTACCTACATTGCTGATAGATCTATCCCACACATTCAAAAAAATGCATAAATGAATAAAGCATTGTACTTTTCTGGCTTTTATCTGTGCAGTAGCATGCTGGAAACTCCATTCTTGATCATTTGTATTTCTCTGTAAGGATGACCTGGTATGTTTCTAACATTTCCTTGCTAAATTTAACATAATACTGTATTTGTATGCTTCAGGTGATTAAAAAGCAGTTATAACGAACAAGATGACAATTTATCTTTTAAGAGCTTGCAATGTAGGAATGTAAATAAGAGTTATTTGGCATGGGTATGCTTATCATGCAAAGACTGAGAGGGATGTGGGGTACAACAATGAGCAAGAAGAAGAGGGGGAGGTCGAGAGACTGAGAGAGACAGTGAGAGAGACTGAGAGAGAGACAGAGAGGTCTAGGCTAAGCTGCCTCCAGTCAGTATGCAGCTCAGAGCAGATCGAGAGTGACGGCTTGCTGATTAGTCAACTCTCAGCCCCCAAGAATAAGTATACATACATTCTTTCTCTCATGCACGCACGCACACACACGCACACACACACGCGCGCGCGCTCACACACACACACACACACACACACACACACACACACACACACACACACACACACACACACCTACTGTTATCACTGCCAATATAAAAACCATGTGCACATGTGTAAACAAATGTTTCGGAGACTATCTCAGACAAAATGTTTAGTTCATGCAGAACATCCGTCGGGTGGGAAATTACCTTAAGGAGGTAGACTGGAATGTTGCTGAAGTCTACTGGGAGTTTGAGAAGGAAACGTGCTGAAAACTCTCCCGTCTGGAAGGAAGCAAACAAAGGGAAAACCACAGGTAGCATTTAATATTAACCAATCATATCTATTTATCCATGATTTCATGTATTTTGATATACATATCTATATATGTAAATCCTGATTGTCTCATTCTTTCAAAAATATTAAAAAAGAATTAGAAACACCCACAACATGCGCGCACACACCCATACACCCACACACACACACACCCATACACACACACATCCTCTTACTTCAATCTTTGCGAGGACTTTCAGACATGATGCACTCCCCAGCTCTTTACCCCCTTTCCCAGCTGACACCCCCTCCTTCAAAAAATGTCTTCACTTGTTAGTAGAATGCAGATTTTGTATTTTTTCTTAATATTGTATGAAAGTACCTTCAATCATGGAAAAATAATCTTAGTAGGTAACAACTTAACACTCTGAATGACGATATAACTGCTGGATATACAGTACCTGAAGGCCTCTTGTCCCGGTCACACATTCAAATCTCCACAAATGAAGCCCATTTACTCACCTTATATTATATCAATCCCAATGTGTCCCAATTTATTAATATTATTGTAGCAACCTTTGCATCTTACAGACTTACAATGCCAATAATGCAGGTTGTTAGTCATTCTATTTTGAACATGGTACTTGCACTAACAGTGATTTTATTTTTTGTTTGTTTTGGTGCACCTCTTGAACATGTTATTTTTTTGTTAAAGATTTCCTTAAATTTTAAGACGAAGATGACACTATTGGTAATTTTTGCCTTTGAACTACTTACTCTGACGTGTTGGTTTGGTTCACTGATCGAGACTTGATTTGACTTTGCCGGCTCCACAATATTCTACCACAGCAAATTCTGTTCTGCTTCTTATCTCTAATTGGGTAGCCACACCCCCCTTTTGTTGATTATTTTTATTCGCTTTAGATCATGTATGACCACAAAACAACTCAGGCATTGATGCATGTGTGATTTAATCCTTTAAGGTCTTCTCAGCTCTCTGCTTTGTCTACCTTCGCTAAACCAGCCTACTATGCTCCAGTGACTGGGGTGTACAAAAATTCATTTATGTCTCACTTACCAGCATTAATTTTAGGGAAGAATAGAGTATCTGACTATATATTTCAGAGATTGTTGTTGTTAATTAACTGTAGAAACAGGCCAATCAGTTACAAGAAAGGAGACTTCATTTTTGGTGACCTGTGCAACGCATAAAAATCCAGAAATTTTGCAATCACCAGAATTGCTGTCAAAATGTCACAGTCACTCACTTACCCAGCTGTTTTTCTTTCCAGCATAAATTTCCATGTTGCGGCCATAACTTGGATCTTCCAGCAAGCTGTCATATTCGAAGAGCAACCTGGAGCTCTCGCGCAGACGTTCACACTGGTAGTTATGGTACTGCTGGAGAAGTTCCTTCACGAGCTGCAGCAAACATTCCGAGTTTCCAGCATCCCACTGGACGAGGTGCTGAGAAAATCACCAGAGGCCATAAGACATTGAAAATCTTGCATTGTTTCAAAGTTTCCAATAATACACAACTAGTTTCAGAATTAACTGATAGCAAATATTTAATAAGACATTGGAGACATGTTCTAATTGCTTAAACACAGTTTGATCACAAATAAATGCACACTATGTACAGTATAGCATGTTGGATATTTACGTGCACGGCCATAAAATGTCAATTTCTTTACATTTTTTACACAAATATCTTTAAATGGATCCCGCAGAGCTCTGATTTCTGATGCTAATTTGATTAGTTTTAGGAGCAGTTCATAATCAATAAATTATACTCGCCTAGCCACATAAATCTATAATCCTGTAAACACAGATTCAATCTATCAGAAAAGCAGGAAATGATTGTGCATAAGGATGTCCTGTCATCAGAGAGTACTTTAAACCAATGTGGAAAAGTACTGAGCTTGTCCTCTTTCATTTTCCCAGTTCATTTAGTAGAACAGATATATATTAACAGGAAATGTATGCGCTCGCTTGCCTAGGGTGCACACAGACTCTGGCTTAAGTTCAATTCGCACACAAAACCTTTTAACCAAGACGCCAAACATTCTAATTCACAGAATGAGACTACTGACAACAACCAGCCACAGGGGAGGCAATAGAGCTGATCCTGTCCATGGGTGCATCTGGAGCAAAAAAGTCCAAATGAATGCAAACATCACATCACAGGCCATAAAAAAAACTGTATTGAGATGACAATAAAAGACTATCAAGCACCTAAAATGTATTATAACATCAAGAAAATCTAACTTCAATATTGACTTCATTTACATTGAATGTCAAGATGACAACACTTATGATAAATTTAACTGTAATATAAGTCATCCAGTAGCTTTGGAGTATGACATACTGGTAGTCCTGGCCCTGACCCCTGACAGATAAAAGTGAGTCCTTTCTTACATTTTTCCAAAGATAAATTGTGCAAGCACAGCTAAAGGAGGATTTGCGGTATACTGTGTCATATTTGTTCAGTAATTTGTTTTGTTTGGTGATGTGCACTGCATAGCAGAGGGGATTAATACCACAGGTGGTTAGCACAGTACTTTTAATACCTATTACAATACGGCATCAGAAGTAGGGTGTCTGACTTGACTTAGCTTGTCTCCATAACTGTCTGTCTGGCAGCCTATATTAGCCCATTGGAACAGACTTCAATTGTTTAAATGCTTACCCCTCCCTAGTATGGGAGAAGCAGTGGGTGCATGGCAAGGGCAGGCTAAACAGAGACAGTGACCTCATCATTCCTGAGCCACCAGTGGTTACCAGCAATGCCGGGATTCCCGAAACAAGAAGGCACTTTAGACAAGGATGGGCATTGTCCAAAACAGGCAGTCAGTGCTTCAGGGCAGGAGCGAAACCAAAGAGAGACTGAGAAAAGTGCTGTGTCAGGACTGTGACACAAAATATCAGTGAAACTCCACTGAGGAGGAGGAGGAGGTGCAGGGATAAGGCGTAGGGGAGGGGCAGAAGAAAAGCTAAAGAGCTTTGGCAAGTAGGCCAAGGCCATTGAAGACATACTTTAATTTTGATTTAACTACTGATGCATTGTGCACCTGAAATTGTAAAGGAAAACAATGAGTAAGGTGGAGCTAAAGTGTTAAATGGGTGTATTTCAATATAACTGTAAAAACACACACCCATAAAGAAGAAGAATGGATTACCACTACCTGAAACTACAATAAAACACACTAGAGCCTTGGGATTCTGAAAATCACCAGCAGTTATAACATTTATATATGCCAGCATAGCATTAAATTCATAGATCAAAATTAACAAATTAACATAGAATACAATAATGATGGCTGAGGTGAGACCCCTACTGTTAATAGATTATCGCAATACCTCCCTCACGTAGGCTACATCTTGGAGGAGCAAAAGTTTAAAAATGCTGAAATTTGACTTGTGTTTGTATGTGCATGAGAGAGGCAGAGACATAGCAAGGTAAATAGAGATTGGATCTATCAAATAAAATGACATTTATGAGACATTTGTGAACAGTAGTCTCATTTTTTCCTGTATGTGGTCCATAACAACATACTGGAATAGTTTGGTTTACACTGAAGCAAACATGAGTTAAGGTAAGGTAGTTTTTGGGCACTATCATCAGAGTAATACAAAGAGAAGTAAAAAGCACTGATCCAAAAAAGCAATAACCATGTGTTGAAATGTGTGTATGTGGAGGAATGTGCATCTGCAGAGAATCTCCCCTGAATTGATTTTATACGCTCTGATGAAGGCTATAGATGCCAAAATAAATCTATGTGGGTTTTTTTTCGAATAAGATAAGCCCTCAAGAAAATGTAGACATTGGAAAGATGAACACCAAAAGATACCACAGTTAAAAGGAGGCTATTTCAGTAGGCAACATGTGCATTTAGCAATATTATAAGTAGGAAAAACGCAGTATATTAATGAATAGAACCACTTGATCTATAGTTCATTCTCTACAGAACAAAATATTTCTTAGGGCTTTAACCACAGGGGGTAGATATCATAATCTTGAACAATATTCCCTGTTGAATCTGGATTTTATAATCCAATTTTTGGTCACAACACACAAGCTAAACCTGTGTCAGATGATTAAGGCTAAATTTGGCTTAAGATAAAAAACACGATCTCTGAAAGGGAGCCTGGTGTTTTTTTTTCTTTTTACTTATAGTAAAAATATTTGTAGGTGAATCCGTTTCTAATCATATTAGCCAAGGTTCTATTTGGAAATAAGTACACGACACTTTTTTTTTTACTGTTGTACGAATGTGACAGTGCACAACCTTCGCACTCCATAGTTGCTCGGAATTTTGTGACTTTAATAAACACGGGAATTTTAATGGAAAATGTTGTCTTATTACTATAAGTACTACTACTACAAACTACAAGCACCGACAGTGAAGGTGATTACGTAGTTTAATGCGTGCCCAGTTGTTAGTAAAACCCTCAGACTTCACTCTACGCTTGAAAATACGCTTCATCTTTCCTTCTTTTTTAGTTACACACTAATTGTTTTTAAAGCATGTGTGGATGACTGCAGAGGACCTGTTTCATGGATATGCTCGTCAACTATTACATATTACCAATAACCTCAATTTAAAACCTGCGTTTACATTATTTGCACCATTTGATCCAGATTTAAGCACAGGATTGATTTCCGAAGTCACCATTAAAATCTGTAGCTCTATTTCTTGCTTATTTTCTTTTAAAATGCACATAATCAGGCATCTTCCCAATAATAGACCCAAGTTGACTGAATCAAGTGTTTCTGTGCCATCCGTCTGTACCATCTTCAATCCAACATTTATCTCTCACAGGAGAAAGAGGAACCGGCACCTGAAAATTTAAGATAATTATATAGGCCAAGAGAAGATATTTGTTTTTATGTCTTAAATGTGATTTTTATAGATGCTGGCAACCCAATCCAATAAATCACTGTAGACTTGAAAGTGTGAGGCATTAAAAACTCCCAAGTATTAAATTAATCTCTGTAAGACTCTAATTCAAGTGTGGGCTCACACCCTGTTTCGCCCCCGGAGAATGCCAAGCCTAAGATCATACTAAATTGCTTTTGTCATGTGTTTAAGACACTTGGCATTCTTAGCCCAGTGTGTTTTTCTCCACTGATCCATGCAGTCTGTGTCCAGCCAAGCACAACTTGTTGACATGAATAGCATTTTTTCCACTACTTTCAATGTTGACCAAAAATAAGCTTATTACTTGTCAAAGTGGAAACTTTATTTTACAAATAATTGTCAATTACTTCATTTTATATAGTGTAAATATTTGCTACACAAATATTTTCCCCTGTGAAAGAAGCTGCTGTTTGTCTGATAAGACAAAATTATGGTCATCAACACCAAAACACTGCACTGCAAACATGCCATCACCACCTTGAAGCAGGGAGTTAGCAGCACCTCGCTATGGGGATTCTTCTCAGCAGCAGGACCTAGAAGGCCGGTGAAGGTAGAGGGGAACATGAATGCAGAAAAATATCTGTCAGTGTGCAAGAGAACTACAATTTAGAAAAAGATTTCTTTTTCAGCAAGACAACAAATTCAAGCAAACAGCAAAAGCTCCAAAGAAAGGATTCAAAGACAAGTTAAATGTTGTGGATTGGCTAAGTCAAAGCCCAGATGTCGATCCAAGAGCTGTTCCTGCCTGATCCCACAGCAACCCGAGACAGCATGAGCAGCTTTGCAAGAAAAGATGCAGGAAACTTGCAGATCTGCCAGCCTGATTTGATCTCCGCAATCACCTCAATTATATTGATTTTAGATATAAGCATAAAGGGGGAAAACATCTAAGGGAAGTGAATACTTTTTAAAGTCATTGTACAGTCTCATAAAGGGTTTGACCTCAACATCAGTCTTTTTTTTCTCCAACTATTGTGGTAAAGTTACTGATCACGTACAACTCCCCATGAAAGGCAGTGCCAAACATGTCAGTGAGCCAGTAATAAACTCTTATAAAACTTGGAACATAGTATTCCCTAAATGAGGAAGGAAACAGGAGCAACAGTTGGTACACTATACCCAAGCTGACAGGATTTGGGTTCACAAGCCGCCTGAGGTCCATTGTTACAACAGTAGCAGAGGACAAGCAAAAGCAGCAAATAGGAAGTGCTCACCATTGCACTGCATGGCATTCAGAATTACTACAGGGGTGAAGCAAAGTAGGGAATGTTTCCTCTTCTTTCACTGGAGAATACTTATACTGGCTTTACACCCCTTCTAATCCGAGGAGTTGTCCTAACATCTAAACTACAAAACAATATCTCATTGTACAAGGGAAGAGTTTAAGGGCAACCTTCGTGGCTCTCTCTCTCTCTCTCTCTGATCAAAGATGGAAAACCCCTGCTTATAAGTCTCTTTCCAGGTGGGGAAGCAAGACAACAGATAATACAAACACAGAAAGAATGTCTGGAATTTGCAATGTGACTCCACATGGCCTGTCTCCACCAGGCAGTAGAGAAGAAAATAAATGCAAACAGGTTTTTGTGCTTTCTGCTGGGACCACTGAGGCCTAACTTGAGGTCTTGAGCACCTGGGGAACTCCCGAAATGCTTGGTGCCTAAACGCATTACACAGCAAGTCTAGACAAGGAAAATAATGCATTACACATCATGGGGACAGAGGAGCAAATAAATAGTGGAAGTGGACATAACAGTTCCAGTATTTGTTGCTTGCTTATTTTAAAGGAACAGTTAATTACAGACTGATTTTTCCTGCAAACCGATTAGAAATGAAACATCTCTTGCAAATCATTACGCAAAATCACTGCACAAACAAATTACAAAAGCAATAGGATTATAAAAATATGAGGCCTTATAGGCAATATTTGATTTTAATTTGAAAGATTTCTTAATATTGTATCCTGTCTTTTCTAAATGGGGTAACAAAACATAAAAAAAACATATTTTTTACAGAAATTAACTAACCAGCAGTGCTTACAACTTTCCATCACCCTTAGTCATTTTTCCCAACTACTCATATGCAGACCTTCCCTTTGTGTAAAATTGGGAAACCGGGAAATCTTTCCAAATTCCTCTTTACTGGGCTCACACTCCTCCGCCCAACAGGTCATAAGATTTCCGTTAAAGAGCCAGGAAAAGATTTGCCAACATTCTCACAAACCTTGAGGTTTTAATGCATGATAAGAGTTGAACTAAATGAACTTTCACAACCACAGGATAATAATATTTGCAGACTGGTTGTCAGACTCAGCCGTTACCATGTACAGTACATGAGAACCAGCAACAGTCTTCTTATAAGGCCAGCATCCCATTCTGTTGTATCCTTTCCTTTCCCATCCCAGCCTATCCACTCACTTCTGTCTAGCATCTGTTCTGACACTGAATTTTCTGACTTGGCAGAATAACATTTCTCTGAAGGATTTTACATTGATATTTACAGATTGGTAATATATTGAAAAGATAAAATGGGATTTGAAAAAAAAAGGATGTAGACATATAACAAGCATTGGTGCAGTTCAAAAGGTTATAATATTACACAACATTACACAATACTGTGTCTGTGCTGCAAGGCTGTTCTGTTTTGTGATCTTCCTGTAGAAGCAGATTGATCTGTCTGTTAAGGTTACTTGGGTTGAGAACATTTTTTTTTTTTTTAAATGATGCAATTTTTTTCCATCTTGTCACTGAATTTATGTCCTATTATTGCAGGCATGGCGTGTCTCATGCTTAAGTCACTGCTTCTTAAAGGGAATACAAAAACCTCAACGAGTTACCTCTCTGCTCATCTTTGTCAGGATTAGAGAGCAAAACACGTCGACTGATACAAGCTTTGCTTGGAAAACCATAAAGATCAATAGTATCTAGTATCAAAGTATCTGGCAAAACATGATGGTGAACATAATGTCAACCTGTCAAGAATAGCATTAGGCTCTGATGTCATTTACATAAAGAAAAAGGAAGACAATGAAAGAATAAAAGGCTGTGGTGACAAGACTGATTATGTGCATCATTCTGTTGCTCTGTTCTGTGCACATTACAAGAGGTTCATTCTTCTACTTCCCACCACACAAATCAAAGGTTGAGGGACAACACGAGTCACACATCTTAACAACAGCTCAATCTGGAAAATTAACCTCGTGGCCTAGTGAGAGTAACAACAGCAACAAAAAAACAAAGCAATGAAAAAAAAGTGAATGATACCTGTGGTGGGTGTAAACAAGAGCTGTGTGTTGCTGAGACATCAAAACCTTTACACAGCACTACCAGAGAACCTGAAATTTTTTTAATGTTCACATCTGCTGGATCACAAAGGCTAAAAAGTGTTTAAACAGGGGCAAAATATGCCCTTCTATGTTATGATATTCTTTACCCAATTGTAATACAAATATAATAACAGATATTTACATCAGGAGGTGTCCACCAAACAGCTGTTTATTAAAATGTGTTTTATCTACGTACTAACCATGTTTAACTGGCCTTAAAAGAAATCAAAGGGAATGCAGGGGGAATTTCTGGGAATTTGGTGTTTTAAGAAGTGGGCTGTACTGACTGAAAATGTACAGGAAAAGGAGTGTGTAGGAGAGGCGGATCTTAGACTAGCAGACAAACCATCACAGATTATGAAAACTTGAAGAGCATAACATCATGGTGAATGGAAATAAACAAGTGACAGGTTGCCAAGTGAGCGATGAGCAATACTACCCTCTGCCCCCCCTAGACTCTTTAAACTTTTCCATGATGGGCTATTTAAAACTAGCTCAGCTGAAGAGTGGGGTAGTACCTTAACTCAACAAGGAACTACCTAATGGAATGTTGAACTGCATCAAGGTTAGCTCCCAGGTCAGTTCAGTATACATTACATACTTCTCAACAGCGTAAAAGCATCTTATTTGAGAAAGAGAGAAAAACAATTCAAGAATATGAATTCATTTTTGAATTAATGAATTTATGTAACTAGATGAAAAATAGTGCTTGAGATTCCCTAGGACTTCATTTAAAAGCCTAGAGATTTTTCAAAGCATAATGACGAATACCGTAGTTAGGCAAGTAAAAAAAAAAAGTTGTGACATCAGAGTGATCAACGAGATGGATAATTCTGAAGTAAAGCACTCATACATCACACGAGTGGTCAAACCTGTTTCACAGTCATTGCAGGTAACATGTGACACAAGGGAATGTTTGACAGTGTGAGAACAGGAGGAAAATATTCAATGTTCAACACTACCCCTGCTGGTAGGGTTTTGTATTAAGGTGAGAAGAAGAATCCTCATACGAAGGGTCACTTCTGAGCCACTGCAACTTAATGCCACTGTGTGTGTGTGTGTGTGTGTGTGTGTGTGTGTGTATGTGTAAATAAATAATATAACTGCAAATGGTGATATGATTTGAAAGAAGTATTTGTAATGCAAAATTAACAGTAAAAAGCTAAACTAAAAACCCTGGACAGTATTTTTGGACAAAAATTAATGGATTATGAGCGTCCACTGGTCGTGTTGTAACCATTTATTAAGATGTAGCCTGTGCTATTAACATGGACACACTAGACTCACACCCATGTGAAAGTAGACAGTGCTGATGTAACCAGCTCTTGCAGTTTTATATGAGATGCTACTAACAGATGTTGATTCATGATTCTAAATTAACAGGCAACCGTGATAGTGAATCATGGCCAGAAGATATTTGCAGCTTATCTGCAGTTTGTAGCTTACCATCAAATCAGGTGTCAAGTAATAGTTGGCCTTATGACGGGGCAACAGGGCTAACAAAAAGTATAAGGACATTTTGGAATGTTGAAGTTTCCTCAAACAACTTGAAACATATTTGTAAATTAATTACAGAAAAAAAATATTTAAGAACAATAATTCCTCAGTCTCTTCCACTATACATTACAGTTGGGGTGAAGATGTCATGATCATATGCAGTGCCCTTTTCGAGGGGCTGCATATTCTTTCGAAATAGTTCAGTCCTATTTTTATCATTCCAAAAAATATTGTTTTAATACTGATGTGCAGGCAATAGACATGTTTCCACTGGTAGACAGGAACTTTACAGGAATCGTTCCTCTCAATTGGTGTTTTGGTCGTGTCTCTACTACACTCGCCCGTCCCAACTGACCTCCCTTGCGACCGTGACATTACCCAGACCAGCCGTGAAAAGCAAGAATCATAACAAAAAACATAGGAATGAGCATAAAAGGAGCTAAAGCGGATGCCTGATTTCTGGTTTTAGTTTCTGTCCGCATGGCAGCTATGAATGAGAGGAGAAGATGTTTTGAAGAAGAATTAGTTGACGGTGATTTCTGGCAGTGTTACGTTCTGCTGCCAATCAGTGCCAAGTAAACCTCAAGACACACGCAGGATTTTTGGGGGGCCCGGCTAAATACCTACGTTGGAGCAGGTTCTCGTTTAGGGTCTGTAAAAGTTCCTGTAAATGGCCCTTTGGGGAAGTTTTGGCAGTGAAGACATGCACCAATGGCCCTGGCCCCATAAAACTACACTGAGGTTCCTGCAGTGGAAATGTGACTAATGTGCTCTATCACAGACTTCAAGTGAGCTAAAAAAGTTCTTTTTAGCAGGCAGTAAGTGTGTTCCTGTCTGAGACAACCGGCTTGTTTATTTTGTTAACGAGACTTCTAAACACAGACATTAGGCCACTCCCATGATATCTTCAAATCTTTACCTTCTTTACCTTGTTGTTGAGTCTGTTGTGTTAATGGTGTCATTCTGACTAAGTGTCCACTTCATGGTAGACCAGAAACAGTCCCAAAGTGTCTCCATTTGTAGTTTGTAAGTGTAAACTGGTTAATTTCTTCAAGCTTTCCAATCACTTCACAACCCGTTCCAGCATAAATAAATCAACACTTATTGATTGTAAATCCATTGAAAACTCTTTTGTTGGCAGGGCATCGGCCACCGAAACATATTCTTCTGATGTGGAGCAAATTCAAAATGTTTGACTGGTTTTAACTGGTTAATGTAGCTCAAGTCAACACCTCCAAACTTATTCTCTTTACTAGACTGCCTGTTTGTCAAAACATTGGCCAAATTAGCTTTTTTCCTGACTTATAGGATACATTTTATACGAACGCTAAAAGATTTTATGGTTGCTCTCAAAAAGGCCACGAAAGATCCCTTTTTTCTGCTATTATTCTAAGCACATTATTAATGCAAAACCCAAGAAATTCCAAATGGTCACAGAATTGTTATTTCTACTGTATAAACCAATGCATCTCCCCGGTCCATGATATATATGGATGTAGAATGCAAAGGTATGGCACCCCTCGTCAAGATTTTGTTTTACAGTTATGTGTCCTCACCACCAAATTCCGTGTCAGAAGTTTGGTCCCCCAAACTTTTGCTGTGGGCCCTTTACCATTACGATTATTTTCAAAATGTAGAAAATTAAAAGATGAAAACTACAGAAATCAACTTGTTTTCCATCTGCGGTTTGATGCAAACATAATTAAATACAAATGAGTCGTAAAATTGTCCACAAAAAGGTTACTCACTGGTAGTTCTGAGGGTTCAGGGAGGAATTCAGCATCTTCTCCAAAAATAAAATCTGGTGGCAATTCTGGATACCGTGCATTGAATATAATATCCCCTTGACAAATAAAAAGAGGCAACAGTTATTATTTATACAAACTAATAGACACATGAAAAACACAAAACTGTAAATTATTAAACATGGTAATGTGGATTTATTTTTTACAAAACCCCCTGCAGAGAAACTTCACATAGAGAGGAGTCAAACTGGGAACCTTTTTTCTACAAGGTATACGGGGTGACCACTGTACCACCATGCCACCCACACTTGGAAGAAACTCTTAAGCCAGATTATAAGGCCAAGGGTAGGATTTCCATTTTCCCCATTGTGTTTTTAGATGAAATATGGAAAAAAACATGTTTTTCCACCCACTTTAGTCATTAAAGAACATTTTTAACCTGGAATAAATTATTTAAAGACTAAAGAGGGTGAAAAACATGATTATTTTCCCCATATTTAATCTAAAAACACAATGGGGTAAATGGAAAACCTTCCCTTGTCCTTACAATCTGAACTATTAAATAAGAATCATAAATGGTAGATAAAGGGATATCTACAAAAACAAATTATGGGAAATAGGAAAGAAAAAAAAGTTGAAGAACATGTTTTTGTGTGGAGAAGGAAAACGGAGGTTTTGTTTGTCCTATTAAGTCATACTCTAGTCTGTTTACATTCTGATTACATTGTCAGCTGAGAGAACTGCTTACGGACGTGGACAAAGCTTTTGCTTTTGAATTTACTTATTCTTATGATGACCTTTCTGTCATAAATATACTGTAGTTGCCTTTATGCTGTATACCTGGATGATGAGGGGCAAATGTGTAAAACTGCTGGTGTGGCATGCTATGCAGATAATTAATATTGCATTTACATTTGAGATATTACTTTCAATGGTGTGGACATATTTCTTTTCACTGCAATAAACAAAAATCAGATAAAACAGGCTGCCGCAGTTCCTGTTTTTAGCTTACCAAAACCATTCATTTTGTATCCATTCTTTCCTGAAAAAGATGATAAATCCTTAAATTTTCTAATGGTCCTTTTTAGACAAGATTACATATTCTAAAGTGTAAAAACCTGCCTCATGCCCTTTCATGTGCCAATATTCACAATTCACTGTTACCTTTGCGTAAAAATTGTTGTGCAGTATTCCCTACTGACTGTCCTAATGAACTGTCTGATGGAAATTCAGTCATAAATATGCAAGAAAATGAATTGCAACTAGCATTAAAATTGCAAAGAAGAGATGCCTATTGTTCTCAAACCCATTTGCCAAACAGTGACAATTAAGTGAGGATGATGGGATCACATCTCCTGACATAAAAAAAAGCATCAACCTACATTTAAGAGTTTCTCCAGCATAGGGGATATGAAGTTTAAAGCGATCACAGCAGGGCCCAGGGGTCAGAGATGTGCATCTGTATACATAAAACAACAAATGTGGCAGCTCAATCTTGGCTTAGTTTAAGAGACTTTGACATAAAAAGTATAGAAATTAGTATATATGGTCAATGTAAGATTAACAGATATAGACTTTATTACCATTTCATTTCAATAAAATAGCATTTTTCTCAGTATTAGATAGCATAGTGTCATAGATTATAAAATATTTATTTTGATAATCTTTTAACCTTTATGTGGAGCACAATACCACGTAAAAACATTAATCTACTATCATGAATAACAGTATTTTGTGATGATTTCCCCTTTTTTTTTTTTCGAGAACACATCAGATCTAAAGTGTGTGGGGGGGGGTTGTCTTGAATAACTTTCCTGATAAAAAGTAGGTGATGTATTAGTAACAAAATGATGCCACATAATTTGATAGAAATGAAAATAATCACCCCATAGAGGGGGGAAATCAAAGACATGCTAAAAATGAAAGTGAAATAATGATGCAACAGACTGGTCTATTTTGCCAAAATGTCACTGTAGCAACTCAAAATGATTCTCAGTAGTTTATGCGGCCCCCACGTGCTTGTGCGCATGCCTGACAACGTCGGGGCATGCTCCTAATGAGATGACGAATGGTGTCCTGGGGGATCTCCTCCCAGATCTGGACCAGGGCATCACTGAGCTCCTGGACAGTCTGAGGATCAACCTGGCGGCACTAGATGGACCTAAACATAATGTCCTAGAGGTGTTCTATTGGGTTTAGGTCAGGTGAACGTGGGGGGCCAGTCAGTGGTATCAATTCCTTCATCCTCCAGGAACCACCTGCATACTCTAGCCACATGAGGTCAGGCATTGTCATGGACCAGGAGGAACCCAGGTCCCACTGCACCAGCGTAGGTTCTGACAGTGGGTCCACGGATTTCATTCCGATACCTAATAGCAGTCAGGGTGCCATTATCTAACCTGTAGAGGTCTGTGCGTCCTTCCAGGGATATGCCTCCCCCAGATCATCACTGACCCACCACCAAACCGGTCATGCTGAATGATGTTGCAGGCAGCATAACGTTCTCCACGGCATCTCCACACCCTTTCACGTCTGTCACATGTGCTCAGGTTACACCTGCTCTCATCGGTGAAGAGCACAGGTCGCCAGTGGTGTAGTTGCCAATTCTGGTGGTCTATGGCAAATGCCAATCGAGCTCTACGGTGCCAGGCAGTGAGCACAGGGTCCACTACAGGACATCGGGCCCTCAGGCCACCCTCATGGAGCCTGTTTCTGATTGTTTGGTCAGAAATGTCATCCAGGCTCTTGAGACTGTGCTGGGAGACACAGCAAACCTTCTTGCAACAGCACATATTGATGTGCCATCCTGGAGGAGTTGGACTACTTGTGCAACCTCTGTAGCGTCCAGGTACAGGTTTTGGGGGCCGTCTCATTGTTGCCCCTCTGATGCTCCTGTTGTTGATTTCATTAACAAGAAAGCAGCAGAAACTGATTAACAACCCCCTCTGCTACTTAACTGACCAGATCAGTGTCCCAGAAGTTTGACTGATAGGTTGCTATACTCTGATTAAAAAGTGTTCCTGTAATTTTTTTCAGCAGTGTGTATGTATGTATATATATGTAAAAACAGAATAGGACCAGAAGTCCTCCTTACCCTGTTTTGAGGTCTGTAATACGAAGGCAGTTTGTGGAGTCCAGTCCCACACGGCCATTCCAAACAACGCTACACAGCAATGGTCGCAAACCAGGTGATATCCGGTGCAGCGCAACCTCAGGGGACATATTATTCATTGTATGCAAAGATCTGCAATGAAATATTTACAAGACAATACATTTCATTAATGATAGGGTTAGTATACACAGTTATATGAGAAAATACTTTTATTTCTATTCCTTTTCTTTATGTTTATATCCCTTTCAGAGTCAGAGTAGGGTGCTGGAGCCTATCCCAGCTGAATATGGGTCAACGTAGGCTACACCACAAATGAATGGCTGGATCATTGCAGGGCCCTACATGAGGAGATTTGGGGATTCGGTACCTTGCTCAAAGGTACCTCGGTGGTGCTCTGAAGGAAATTAATTTTATTTACATACACAAATATGTTGGCTAAGAAAAATCAAACGAAAATAACAGGTACGAAAATAGAGCTTACATGATAAAGCCATCTGAGGTTTACCAGGTTTTAACAGAGTACAAGTAAATCTGACAACATTGGACATTACATTACAGTAGACCACTGCACATTTAAGCTCCTCCACATTGATATGTCAAGCAGAAAAACACAGCACGAGAAACCGAGTATAGCAAAGCATAGATTGCAGAAATTCCTCTGTATATACTATTAATGTAAGTCTGTTTCACTGTTTAATGCCAGGATGTTGTTTAGTGTAATGTGAAATAAGATTAATGGAGTAAGCCATTATTAGCGTTCCACAAATCTGACGTAAAATTACTGGACAGTTTTCCGTTCCGGTACACACAGCACATATATAATCTTAATAATTATCATCAATTTAATTACAAAATTTAATGACAATCGAAATACCTGAAGCGACAGAATGAGGTAAATACTGAAAAGCAATTTTCTTCACAACTTCCTGGATCGGATGTTTGGGTCCTTTTACCGATCACAAACTTAGCTGTCTATAATAATGCCTGACACGAGGTATGTGTTAGTAATTATTACAACAATATTTTCTTGCTGAAATTTTACTTAAATATCAGAAATTTTACGTCATAATTATACACAATAATTTGAAGTACCACGGAATTCGCATATATGCAGCGATAACCACTACTCTGAAATATTAAAATCCTTAGTCTGCTACCATGCTGCCTCTGACACTTTGGCCGTCGCCTGTAGAAAGTATTAAGAATTCTACTCAGCAAGAATTAATCTGATTTTAAGGTATTTAATGTGTCATCTCTTTCAATAAGTATCACAAGATTACTTAAAAAGACAATAGTTTCTTTTAGCGAATTGTGCTATTTCCTTTGATTTTTTAGCGACTTTTTGGCCAATGCCGCTTTACTCCAATGGCTGATTACACACAAACGATATAATAATTGCCCTCCATTATGTGACCTACAGCTGATATATTTTCTTTAAAAAACATCGTTATATATAGGCAAAAGATCAAAATGATTAAACTAATAATGATTGTGACTACAAATATCAGAGGAAGTGTCTTTAAAAAAAAATCCAAGTTAACTTTAATATTTGGTGTGTCCACTTTTTGTAGCCTTTTTCTTAGCAGTACCTCTGGCATGGTGTCAAAACGTTTCCTGAGAATTTTAACACATTTATCCTTCATCTTCTGCAATTGAAACCAAAGGGTTTCCTTTGTTGTGCAATAGATTTCCCAACATTCTTGAAAATTTGCTCAATGAGATGGACACTGAGATTGGGACATTATAGAGCCACACCTGCCTTCTATTGGCTGTGTGCTTAACATCACGATTGTCCAAAAAGCATGTTACCAAAAGCATGGTATTGGGCAGATGATGAGTGATGGCTGCTTTCCTCCAAACAGAAAATCCAATCATCGATTTATCAGATAAGAGAATCTTGTTTCACACGTCTAAGAGTCTTTTAGATGATTTTCTTTGCAAACTCTAGGTGGGCTTTTATGTGTCTTAATTTTACTGAGGACAGTTTATCCGGCCAGGCTGCACACGGGCCCCTCTGTGTCATCTTGACATACACCAGCTTTTTCACTGGCTGACTATCCAGGGTATCAGTTTGTAATTTTCAGATAAGGTCAGATGTTATTTGTCCAACACTGGTGAATTTCTGTTGTTGCAACAACAGAAAGCACAGAAGCAAAGTACCAATGTATATATATATTTAAAAAAAAAAAATGCAATTAAAAAAGAATGGGGGGAGGGGGGGCAAACAATATCAATATCAAAAATGTCTTTTTTCCTTCCACAGAAACAGGAAGTTGGTAGATATAGCAATTGTTGTGGCAAACGTCCTCATGATTCATGTTTCAGTCTGCAGCTGCATGTTTAGTTTGCACGTAGACTAAATACTATTGACATTTGACTCTTCAGTCTTGTGAGATAATAGTTTTCAGATCCTCAAGCTTATCAGCCTCAATCTCCTAAATAGAGTAGCACGAGTAAGAATTTTTTTGGGGGGTTGAAAATTTATAAGTATGAATAATTCATATTTAGTGAAAGAGGAGGAACATTGCAAGGCTTAATTGTGATATCAAGTGGTGGGACAAAGCAGTGCTCATAATATCCTTCTGCATCGGGGATGAAGCGGTTTCAGGTTAGGTTTTCATGCCTACTGCAGGAAGACAATATAGTCTAAAATGTGGGGGAGAGAATTGAGCCATCCAGCAGCCAGCGGCCAGGCTTTCCAAGTCTTCCACTGCCTAGGCAGAGATTTGAAGAGATTAACACACTAGCATCAGCTCTGTTACAAGCTGAGGATTGAATTAATTATAGACTTCACTGGGCTGCCTCACAGTCACATGGTCCAGCGTCTAAAAATCCATAGACACCCCCTCCATTCTCCACCCGCAATAAGACTGGATTCTGTCCAACTCAATCAGAAATGAATGTTCTGCTTGTACCTTTTTCTATATTTTCTTCATGCTGATGCTAATGCAGAGGATAAATAATATCAAATCAGCTCCGTTTGAGAGCTGTCAGAATGGTTTACAAATTTTCCCTGATATGGCTTCGAGCAGTACTTAGATACTATGTTTCTTCAGGAAAAGGTTTTACTGGACCAGCTGAACAGACATCCTTCAATTTAAACACAAGTAATATGTGTTTTAAAATATGTGCCAACAAATATGTACTTTGGAACTAACACACATGTCTTCACCAGACTATGACTGAAAAGGCATTTGATGTGATGGTGGTTGGCTCTTGTATGACTGACATGGTGAGGTGAGTTCATTTTGCACTTGCAAGCTGAATTTCATAGTGCCCTTTTCTGCACGTGCTCATGAAACAGCCCAAATGTTCTGGTATATTCTTCAAAATACCTTGCTAGTTTAGGCTTCAGGAAACTCCTTTGCTTCCTCAGGTGAACTCTACAGGAAGCAGCACAACACATAAAATATGTTACTTGGGCAAAGTAAACTCTCTTTAATATTGACCGATTGTTCATAATTACTAAGAAAATAGTCAGTGAAATATATTGGACTGTATGAGATGTTTGGCACTTGTGTTGGTTGTAGTTTTGTTAGTAACCCTTCCTCATTTATCAGAGCATTTGGAGGAAATGAAAAAATTAAAATTAAGTAAATATTTCTTGTTTCTGCTTTAAGTAACTTGTAAATTGTTCTGTTATTAGCTCTATATTAGTCATTCAATGTTAAAAATAAAGCTGATATATAAATAAACTCATAAGGATGCTATACTTCCTGTTTACTACTTGTTAAACAAATAATTTTGCCAGTACAAAATTTCTGACTGATGTCACCAGAATTTTACTATTTCAGCAGTTTAATTTCAGCCCAACTACTAAAATGCTGACTCTGCAACACCAACAGCAATTGTAAAGCAATTATACATTGCTTTAGCTTTTTTATTTCAGAAAATAATTCTGTTTTCTCGGTTCCCTAGGCGGGAAAGATGAAAAAGTTGGCCTAATTCACGGGTAAAATATACCATAGACAATTTTTAAAGATAACAGTATGATTACATTTCTTATACCCTTTAACTATTCCTGGGTTAAACTATCTCTAGTTGCTCAAAAGCAACTAGAGACTATTTTAAATGTAACAGATGATATGTAGAGAGATTGGATTGAGTAGACTCTCACACAAAGGCTCCACTTAGGTCAAGTCAATAAGGACAACTACAGAAAGTTTATATCATCAGTTTTCTTAAATTATGCATTGCTAAGACAACCTGAGAATTCATACAACCGAGCCTACACAGAGAACCGCCCCAGTCAGGAATTAAAATCACAGCCTTCTTTCATAAAATGGTGCACATCATAAATGGGATGTTTTATTTAAGATTTGTTCTTTTATAAATGCTCTATATTTCAGGAAAAACCAAAATGCAGGTATAGAAATGTTAAGTTAGGGATCAACGTTTAGGAAATGAGCAATAATCACGGTTCGTGAATGTTCCTACAGGGACTTTTTCTGTCATGTAAGTTTGAGGACATAAAGTCTGATAATGTTTTTCCATCATCCTGTCTACAAAGGAATAGAGGAAGTGCTCTAAATTTAGATAATACGGCTGCTTTTTTGTGTACTTGTCCAAAAAGGCCAAAATGAGAGATAAAATGAGAAGGCCACAGGCCTGAGCATTTGCTCTATTTTCCTTCAGACAACCTTAAAGAAGAGATCACAGGTAAAGCAGAGAAACAAGTAAACACCTTTGTCTGCATATTTTTAGATTTATTATGTGTTAACGAGGCTACTATTACGACTGTTGATGTCACTGTGCTCTAAATTGACCTTAGGTGTGAATCTGAGTGTGAGTGTTTGTGTGTCCTATATCAGTTCTGCGATGAACTGGTGATGTAAAGACGGAAGAACGGATGATCTCGATCACTGACAAGTATTACTGTCAGATAACAAATGGTGTAAAATGTCAGCACTGTCATGTTGTGTTTGTTGAGGCATTTACAATCCATTTCTGTAAATCATTTGTCATTTATTCCAGTTTTGCCTAGGTTAAGTAACAGAGCTCTTTTAAGTCTTTAAAGCCAGTGTCAAAGCCGTATAGTGCCCCCTGCTGCTACACTTCTCATCTTTATCAACTGCCTGGTCTTGTATACCCAAATATACCAATACACTCAGCTTGACATTAATATGAATAATTACAAAAGCCTAAAAACATGATGATTAACAATTATGAACAGACATGTGAATATGGACAGAAATTATTCTTTTGCTCATGATTAAGAGAGACAAAAATAGTATAATGAATATAAAAAGTGTATATAACATGTTTAAAATGGGCATTGCAGAATTTATAGTGCAGGTAGGTATATATATGGACACTGTTATGCAGTATTGATGCTGTACGGATGGCAGATTTTGAAACAAATAATATTTATGTTCATTCATCTTTTTTCCCTATTACTTAATAATTGGCTGCTTTCTTTTTTTTAAGGCCAACAGATTTTTTAGCCCACTGATACTCTGCTCAAATATTCTGATATTCTGCTCAAATCATGTCATAAGTCTATTACATCACTTTCAGTGTGTGAAAAAAATATATAAAAAGTGATTCTATAAGCACACACCAGGCAGTGAATAGGTGGATAAGTGGCTTTCTATCCAATCATGAGCTGTTTTTGACCACTGAGTGAATAATAGCAACATGCACGTGGCTGCAGCAAATGGTCCTGCCACACAATAATAAACACCCACATTCTACTCCAACACCGTGCCTGTTGTTCACAAAGCAGTCCATGTTAAGTTTGTCTTTGCTCAACACGTTCTTGACCTTGCTATAGGGGAGCTGTAGCTAAAAGGTTATTAGCAGGCTTTTTGTGAGCTTATTCAAGCATGAGCTCATGCTTGGTTATCTTTGTAACCTGTAATGTGCATTTTTTCATGAATATTTCTTCTATAAGTAAAAGCCATTTATTTCTTTTTGTGTGATTGTGGCCACCAACAGTAAACAAACAAAACATTGGAGAACGTGCACAAGGATTAGCACGTAAACATTCCACTGGTTCCGTGCTCTCAACAAGACGAGAGTGGAGTGTCTCTACAAACCTGAAGAAAAATTCTGATGGCGTTTATGATGATGGAAATCATTTGTAGTAAACAGCCCAAAACTTTAACAACAGCGTCTGTTATTCTTAAACCAAATGCTTATCAACTATTTAGTCATTCACTTTAAAACTTAATACAATATCCATGAATCTAAGTTATTTCTTAAATTAGAGATCATTTTTTAAATAACAATACTGCATTAATTAACAAAAAAGGAATCTCTCTGTATCATCGTTAAAATAAATCAAAAAACTTAAAAAATTAAATTTTGTCAACTTGGAATAAGACTTTTGTATAGCTGTGACTGCCCTGTAACTTTCAGGACTAGCAGTGGAAATACAGCAGGTCTTTTGTATGATTAGATTTAAGTTAGTATCCATTATTAAGTATCAAGGTTACATTATTAATTTTACTGACTAACTAATCTAAACAATCAATATGCCCATTACTACAGTGACATCATTGCATGGTTGGTTATGTACCTGTGAGCTATTCTTTGTCATTCTGCCTCATAATGTCATGTCTAAGCTTTTTCTTCACTAAGGCATCATATACTATTCATTAGCAGTTATTAGCACTTTGTAATGCTTCATCCCCCAATCATGTTCTCTGTTTTTATCCCACCTGTCTGACCTATCACCTGACCTTGTTGGTTTCATGCATATGGAAATTGTAAGGATTAGAAAAATATTATTAACAACATATCGGAGCCTATTGATATTGAACGCAGCATGATTGGAGTGCTGTGCCTCTGCCCTCGAGACTCACACAGTAGTAGAAAACCTATTATGTGGAGGAGGTGTGTTTTCCTGTGTATTTACATGTTTGCCCTTTGTTCTGTTTGCTTCTCCCCACATTTAAACCTCAATGACCTTGCATCCTGTTATAGCTTTGGGCAGTTTACTGTTTTCACACACTGGTGAAAAGAACAGCAGCGTTTATTACAATCCCCAATGTTTGCCACCAGTGACACACTTCCTGGAAATTCTGGGATTGAGAACACTATAATAGCACACCTGACACATAAATACACAGGCATAATAGACTAAAAACCAGTGTGAAAACAACTTTTACAGCATTTCTGCATCCAGAGAAAACGTTTGGCACTGGGCAGCACTGGCCCAGGACCAACCCACAACATCTTTATTTGCTGTGTGATGAAGTCTCTTGTCACTCAACCTTATTATTCACTATACTTTGCACCCCCTTAGGGGACCCACCTGTGGCAAATCAAACCTGAGGGGAGGACGGCGATTCAACCCAACCCTTCTGAGTTAGGCATGACAAACATCATGTTGAGACATTTATGACTGTTTGCTGATTGCATCATGTGTGACTTCAGAGAGACATGCACGGGCATATTAGTTGTCTCAGTAGCAGATCTAGAGATTGCTTTGGAGCATGTAAATACATGACATAACTGTATTGTTGCTCCTGAGGATTATTCTTAAGTTTGCAATTTATTGAGCTTTTGATTAACAGCTTTACGAGACAACAAGAAATTTCTCGCAGCTCTGCTTTATTATTCCGCACGACTGTTTGCAGCTGCACCCAGAAGAGAAAAAACTACAACACACAAGAAGCAATAGTTACTTTCCACAGCATATTATTATTCTAGCTCAAAGGCCAACTGTGGTCCAACTGTGGTCCACTTACTCACCACTATGTGACGTTAACGGGACATATTCTCCTGCCGACACCTCAGGCAATGACGTGTTTATTCACACAACCATTTTCCTATTTGTCATGTCTATTAACAAAGAAACATCACATCCTCTGATCTATGGATGCTTTTCAATTTGTTGGAACCAGGTGAAGAGCTTAACCAGGCATTGGTGTTCTACATTCATTCATTCATTTATTCACTCATTCATTCCTTGCAGTCTACCATCTCTCTGCAAGGGTTTCATATGAACAAGGTTTATTTTTTTTAATTTTATACCTTTACCTTTAAAACCTTTAAAACAAATAATGGTAGTTTTGGCTTAATTCCGGCCCTCGAGGACTAGAGTGGCCCATCCCTGGTCTAAAGTAACAGCTGTTTTTGGGCGTATATTGTGAAATGTTCCAGATAATTGCAGTAGAGTAGAGGACAGTATTTCCAAATCAGGGAAAGTTAAACTATAATCATGTTGCTGGAACACCACCGGGATATAAGGGATCTTTTTTTTTTTAAACTTTAAGATGAACAACTTTTATTACTGCTTGGGCTCCATGAAATTTGGGAACTTCAACAGTCTAAACTCCAAAGTCTGTCAGTTTGTTCTCAATGCAGATTAAAAAAAATGCTCCTCAGCCCTGTTATTTTTGTCTGCATCAGTCAGACTCCAAGGCTACCTAAAGCTGGGGAAACCATTCATGGCTTTAAGTTCTTCATTGGCTTCGGAGGGAAAGGGGCCAACCAGTGCATACAAGCTGCAAGACTGGGGGCTAGAACCACCATGGTGTGCAAGGTGTGTATCTATAATTAAGTTTGTAGCTCTCTTTCCACAGTCTATGATGCACTCGACACATTAGAATGTTGCTTTGTTTGCTTGTTCATGAGTGTCTGCAAAAATATGCACATTGCCACGTTTCTCCAACCTTCATAGCTCGCTCGGTATGGGATGCTGCTATGGTCCACTGACCATTTAACAAATCTCAGAATGTCTATAGCTTCATTTCACCACATCAGCTCTCCATGCCTCATTTTTGCTTGATCAATACAATGCTGCATGCATACACCCACCCACTCTTCTGTGCCTTCAAACAAGCCTATTCCCCTACCATGCAACCTGGAGTCTCCAATCAGTAAGCTCAGTGTGGCCTCTCAACCTGAACACTAAAGCACCAAAGCACCACCTCTTTCAGAACAAAGACGATCGATCGATAACAACCCAATGTGCAAGGAGCTCTCCGGGCATGGGGAGAACCCAAAAATAGACACCCAGGCATTCAAAAACATCTAAGACGGAAGGCCATGCTTAAAAGAGATTGGGGCCAAGCAGCCAATACCACTCCAACCCATTATCACAGTCAGTTAGGAATGCCCGCATTTTGGCACATTTATTGCAAAGCGTAGGTTCAGAGTAGGAGCCTGAGGGCAAGGTGGGGACCCCTTCCACAACCCAAAGTAGCTACAGATGTGGACATCCCAATGCGTATTGGGGAAACAGGGGAAGAAGGGAAACAAAACGAAAGTGAGGTGGGCATGAAGAGGCGTAAAGGCGGGATCATCTTGTCTTGGAGGCTTGGCGCAGCTGGTCGTGTGTTTGCACGTGTGTACGTTTGTTGACTTTGTGTGTTCAGTTTTACACATTTTAGCAGCGGCACCATGCCAGTATGCTGGCAGGGCACACGTAAATCCAACCCAACTGAGGTTTGAGTACACCATTTTTCAAAAGTTGCCGCTAACCAAGTCTGACCCCTCTCAAAGCTCTATTTTTGCTATCATTGTGTCTCATTCTTTTCTAGGTTGGTAAAGATGTCTTTGGAGACAATTACATCCAGAATTTTAAGGACAATGGTGTACACACAGGTAAGACAGAAGTTTTCTATGGTTACATGCCAAATTTGATAGCAAAAGTTCATCCTCAGAGGGCTGTGTTTGTCTGGCTCTTCTCAAGATATTTTATTCACTGATTTTTTTTGGAGAAAATGCTTTAAGCAGTGTAAAAATATTTGTATTTGCTGTTTATGTCAAAGCTGTGTTCACAGAAGCTTCTGCATCAGACTCCAAGTAGCCATAGGTTCCCTTTTCAAGGCACCAATAGTGGTTGTTGACACATTTTACATCTACTTTTTGTTGTTGACAGAAGATGATAGCAATGAATTCTGATGTCAGTTGTTTTACGTCTTTCTGTCTGTCACAGACTTTGTTGGACAGACCCCTGATGCCGCAACAGGAACTGCATCCATCATTGTTAATAATGCAGGTAAATCCACAAGGTGTTTGTAGCAAATGGTTCTACATACACAAGAGTGCACGTGTGCAGTGGTGTCTCTTTCTCTCTCTCGCTCTCTCACGCACAATTCACTCCTATTAAATCATGTTTGCACACTGACTCCACAGTAGATTGTATTATGGGATTTTATTTTCCTTGACCACTTTATCCCTATGCTTTACATATGAGCAAAGACAAGGTACACCCCTGAATGTGAGCATTTGAGGGTTTAGTACCTTGCTCAAGGGTGCCTTAGCAGTGTTCTGAAGGGTGTTGGCACCTCCCTGTGCTACCAAAACACCTCCCAAATTTTCTCCTTGAACCAAGAAACCTCCGCTTCCCAGCCCAGTCCCCTACAGGCTGCGCTACCACCACTCCCATCACATCGTGGGACCTGCCAGCACATAAACACACAAACTAAAGTGCACAAATTCATGTCAAGTACTTTCTGTTTCATATATGTTCTGAATGCACCTCCTGCAGTTGTCCCATTTTTGAACATTATCATGAATATGCTTCTTCATCTGTCACTAGATCTTGCATAAGTCTAAAGGTTCACATAGCATCCCAACAAGCACCTAAATTTTACTATTTTGTGTTACAATAGCTTTTGCAGAAGTGTTGCTCTTTGCTTTAAGACTGCTGCAAAACAAAACCCCGATACTATGTCTAATTCTTCAGTGACATATTCTTGGACACCACGCTAACAGTGCCTGTGTAACATGTTATCAACCTGGCCGCATTGCTAAAATTAGCCAATACTTTCCATGAAAGCAATTGTTGAATATTAACACTCTTATGGTTTAGGTGAGAATGCCATTGTGATTGTGGCTGGTGCCAACATGCTGCTGGACAGTGTAGATCTGCAGGAAGCTCTTCCAGCCATAACTCGTTCAAAAGTTTTAGTGTGCCAGCTAGAGATCAACCCGCAGATATCCTTGCAGGCACTACGTATGGCTCAGAAGAACAAAGGTTGGTGTCTATTTGTGACTTTTTAATGTTTTTCAATAAATAAATAAATTGTACTTTAAAACTCTGGGGTAAAATGTAGACCAAACAACCATTCACACTTACATTCATATTTAAGGTCAATTAAGAGAGTCGCTTATTCACTCGTCCCACAATTGCATGTCTTTGGACTGTCGAGGAATCCGGACTACCTGGAGAGAGCCCACTCAGACATGGGCAGAATGTGTACAGAAAAGCCCCTGGCCCCAAGAGAAATTCCAGCTTGGGGCCATCATGCTGTGAGTTGACAGTGCTAACCACTTTATCACCCTCCAGCTTCTCTGAGATAGCTATCACTTTAAATGTCTGCTTTACATCCTGTAAATCCATCTAAAAAAGCAAACAAGATAAACAGACATATAATATTTTAATTAAATATTTCTCTACTAAACTATATACTCTATATACTATATGCTCTACTTTCTACATCAACCAGTATGTCTTCACTGATATCAGAAGTAGCCCTCGGGATCTTTATCTTCTCTAAAAGAAATATACTTCAGATCTGTTCTCAGCGATCACTTGGTGACCGTTAATCATCTTTAGCAGCATCCTATTTTTAGCAGGCCTGGACGTCATTTCAGACGTCTTAGGAGCCTCTTACCCGTCATACAGCCCTGTCGTTGGTAATCGCTCGTTACAGGCTGCCAGGACGAAAGCGTTGCCTTGTTGCAGATGGGATGCCCAGATGGCCTCACCGAGCGCCACCATCTTTCCTTGGGCACCCCTTCCTAACGTGTTGACTGCACAACAGAATTCAGTGGCTCTGCAGTGCAGGAGAGAGTGAAGGCAAAGGAGAGATGGCAGAGCTACTGCATCACCAATTGCCCAAAATTCTTGCATAAATGGTGCAAAGAATGTGTCTTAATAGGCTTGATGGTGAGGATTCAGTGACTTCAGGGTGCTCAGAGTGCTTCTGAAAATGACGCAAATGTCACCATTAATCTTGATACCAGCTCTCAGAGACGCTTCAGCAAAAAAAAAGAAAGAAAAAATCATGTCAGAATTTGAGAGGGGAACGTTTTTGAATTTATTTACTATTGAAATTATTTACCATTTAATATTTGGGAGGTAATGGCATTGAATTAACTCTAAGATGTGAGGAAATCGTACGGGTTGTGTAATTTATCTTTTCCTGTATTCCTCCAACTGCTTTTCTGTTTTTCATCAGATGCAATTAGACCCTCTAAAAGGCCTTTCTCATTCTCACTGATGACTCACCTCTTTTGTGTGTGTATGTGTGCGCATGTGTGCGTTATTAGGCTTCCTTATCATCCTTTATTTTCTTTTAAATCGCTTATGACGACAAACTGCTGGTTTTGTACTGTATAAACTGTCGACAGGATGTTGCTGGAGCATCCAAGTGTGTCCAGAGTCTGAACCCACCCGATCACATTGCTGCAGCTGCACCACGTTTGCAACAGTTCACTCACACCTGAAGAGCAAAACAAAGCACCTTGAGACCACAGTGTGGTTGTAATGTTACATCCTCAGTCCTCAGGACTGCCCCTTGCAACCAGAGAGGCAGATTCCCTCGTACATCAGCACGTTTGGGATTTCACACAAGCTACTCTCATCTGCATGTTGATAAGCTTCCTCCCTTGATTTTTACACGTATAGTTCATGAACACGCAGCCAATGTGTTTGACATCTATAATGAATTTATGCTTTGAGGGAAACTGTGTGGTCACACTGCAGATGGCAAATGGGAAGCCCAGTAGAGAGAGTGTAAGGCAATTTCGTAGTTAGCCGTTCTCTATGACAGAGTATGAGTAAACCTTTTAAATGATTCAGTGAGACTTTCTCTATTTATCCTCTTTCCATGAGCTTTGTCTGACTGATCTGTGCGACTGAAACATTTCAGTTAGGGTTAAAAATGACTGTTTATGTGATGTTTTTATTTCAAGCCAACAATTGTGTTTGGTGTGGTATAATTCATCTAATTAAGATTGAAGATTGTTGATATTCAACACATCTGTCCCAATAATGCAAAGCTGTTAAGATTACAGGTTCTTTAAGAAACATGTCTTTATTGGATATTCCAAAAAACAAACATCACCATGAATGTAATCATTGATGTAAAAGTAAAATATGAAAAGGAAGACAAAACAATGAAAGGAGAGGAAAGAAGGACATTTTAGCAGGTGGATTAACAATCAAAAATGAATATAGAAATGATGGACTTTAAAGTTTCTTTTTTAATTTTATTTTCACCTTTTGCATGCAGTATATGAATAACATCACTAATTAATATATTAGTATAAGCTAAAAAAAAAGGAACACATTAACTTCAAATATTCTTGCAAAACACCAAAAAGTGAACTTTCTCTTTCAAAAACCTAAAATTATTCCAGTGGTAAAATGTTGAAAACATGTGTTCTCAGTTCTGCATCGTGGATGCAGCAATTCTGTCACTGTGATAGCTGTTGGAATATTTTGGCATCTCTGTTGCTCTCCTGCCACATTTTGTGGTGGAAAAGTATTTGCTTGTATTTACTTGTGCTCCACATCTCTTTATTCCATGCGCTGCCTCTCGTTGCCTTTACTGTGATGATTCAGGTCAAATGTAAAATAGTCACACATGAGCTGGTAGTTGGTTATCCTCAAATAAAGTGGTGAGGATAGCAGAAGGCAGAGAAGTAAAACTTGAAATCCAGCTCCCAGATTTTGCATTTTAATGATTTTTATGGAGGATAAATGAGGCCAATGAGATTATTTTGTTACAACACAGCGGTGGCTCAGCAATTATGTCGACAGTCCTGTATGAGTGTGTGATTAAAAAGACATTTTTCCACTTTTACTCACTAGCAGCAGAATCCATCTCAAAGCGCCAGGTGGCCAAAGCCCTGCACAAACCCACGCAGCTGCTCTGTTATGTGCCCACGCAAACATGCATAGACACACTTACAAAAAAAAGCTATGTGAAACTGACTTTTATGTCAGCAACACTAAATGTATATTTCCCTTGAAAAAACATTCATACTTGAGGTTTTATTTCATAAGTAGATATGAAATTAATCATGTTGTCAAGCTAGGCTTATCCTAACACATACAGGGGAATTGTGGTATTAGATGCGTTAATGCTGTCTGCTCATAAATATGCATAAGACAGTGATTTGCAACACGTATAGAGGATTACTCCTGGCAAATACACACTCTCTTCCCTCTCTTGCACTCGCTGCTTTTACAGGAAGGGTCAAAACCCATCTCACTCACACACAGGCACACCTATACAGGGTTATATTCTTAATATGGACTCATTTTGTTTAAATTATACACCACATGCAGCTAGTTCTTTTTGCAACTGCATTTTTCATGAACATGATTTTTTTCTTCTCGAAAGAATGCTAATTTAATCGTTTAAAAGGTTTATTTTATAGATTAGCCACTTGAGCTTTGCCTTCAAGTGCAATCCCCAGTAGTTGCATGTTAGCCTTTGTTCCCTTTGAGAGTTTAATTAAGGTAATGTGAGATTTCACAGTGAAATTCATCACAGAACAGCGCACAATTGTGTCATTGCTTTTACATTCAAGCCAACATTCATCTGTACTAATTTCTTTCTTTATTATTTTGTTTGGTTTTTAAACCTTTTTGCATGAATTGGCAGCTGCATGATAGAACATTGCCTCATTTCTTGTTACAGTAAAGACAATATTCAACCCAGCTCCGGCCAGTCCTGACTTGGATCCAGAGTTCTACACAGCTTCTGATGTGTTTTGCTGTAATGAATCTGAGGTGATCATACACACACACACACGCAGACACACATCCTTGTACTTTGATATTTGTGAGGACTTTCACTAAACCCAATTCTATCCTCAACGTTAGAACCAAGAAGAGAATGTTTAATAAGAGTACTGGTCTTGTACTGACATCGAGCAGCAATAATTACAAGTGAGTCTGTAGTGACAAAAAGGTTCTCGCTCTAATGAATGCAAATCTGTCAATGGTTTTGGGACAAAAGCTAAACCCCAGATTTCGGTTTAAGATAATATTTCAACACAATAGCTGAAATGTTGACAAAATGATAGTTTCTTCACTCTTCACTTTTGAAATAAACCAAAGGGTAAACGAAGACATTTGAAAAAAATGTGTCAAACAGTTTTCCAAGTGTAGTTTTGTTTGTTGATAATAATGTGTGTGCCTGCGTGTTTGCTTTTTGTGTAATCTAGACCATATTCAACCATAGATATCTCGTGGAATGTATTAAGAAGAACAGTGGGGGGGTAACAGTCTTTCATATTCCAAAACCCATGGAAATAAGGCAACACCTACATATACAACTTAATATGAACAATAAAATATATAAGACTATATCATACACACTAATGTAAGAGTCTCTATTTAGAAAACATCTATGAATGTCAAAGCTAACATGGTTGTTTTTCTTCTGTCCTTTTATGCATAATAGTCACTAAAGTGTGGAGCCGTTTTAATGCCATGATCTTCATAATTCCTAGTTATGTTGCCACAGTTGTACATCGGCCAACGCATTGGTTGTTTGTTGCATAGTTTTTTACGGTTTGGCTTTCCGCATAACTGTAGCACACTCAGTCAACCACTTGGTCAACCTGTGTGACCTTTAGTGTGACTCAAGGTCACACAGAGCCCGTCACAGTGGAATAGATCATATTAGCGTTAATGGCTGTTAAAATACATGTTTAACTCAAATCTTAACTGTAGCAGCTCTATAATGGCTGCTGTTTTCACCACATCCCATATGGAAATAATTGATCGAAAACGGGAGTTTCAGAAGGTCTCTAGAAGTGGAGAATATGGTCAATGTAAATATCTGTTTATGCACCACTGCTAGTTTTTAATGTATACATTCTTCTTATTATTATCATTATTATCATTGCTATTGTTACTATAAATATATATTTTTTTCTTGACTGCTGTGAGGGTGTTGGAGCCTAACTCAGCTGCATATAGACAAGGCAGGAGAGAACCCTGGATGAGTCAGCGGTTCATTGCAGGGCCCTCTGTGAGCATATGGTGAGTTGGTAACTTGCTCAAGGGTACCTGGGCATGTTATTGTTATTATTATTATTATTATTATTATTATTATTATTATTATTATTATTATTATTATTATTATTATTACTAGTAGTAGCAGTAGTATTCAAGATCATCATAGAACATTATTATTCAAGCAAAGGAAAAAGTATTTTTACATCAAAACTAAATTAAGGCGTAATCTAATGAGTTTATTACTGGCCTGTTCTGTTTTTGAACTTAACCAGCAGCATCACTACGCCATCGCTACAAGCTACAGTTTAAATGATTTCAGTTAGGAGCAGAGCTGTTTCGCAGCCTCAAGTTTGCTCAAATTGTTTCCTCTCATTCTCATCATGAGGACATCAGAGGACTGAGCACCCACACCTATGCACACCTTTTCAAAGTGATTCAACCATACCTCCTGTGTCATGACCCCCGCCAGCACATTACTAACTCGTCTGTAGCCTTTAGCAGTTCATGCAAAGCCTTTGGTATGAAGAGAGAAATAAGAATCCACACACCCTTTTACGGTAAAAAGTGCGATGGCAGCCAATGTCTCAGTGCAGGTGCTGACAGGTGAATGTCAGGGGCAGGAATAGATGGGAACCGTTGTAAAAACAACAAGACAGATGTGCACTTTGGCTGAGTCAGTGACCCCCTGAAGGGAAAATGGGACGCGAGTTTGCCTCTGTTTGATGTGGATGCAGGGTTGACCGAAGCAGCCACCAGGTGTGAAGACATGAAAGGCAGAGTTGACAAATGCTCAAAACTTCTTTTATTTATGAGTGTCAGCCATGATGGTACAGTCATGCAGAGTGCAGGGGCAGAAAGAACAGTAAGTTAACACTACTGTATACAGGGAAAAAGGTCTGTCTCTCAAAACAAAGAGAACTACGACGACAACAACTTCTTCAAAATAGGAAAAACAGAACTTAAACATATGAAGAGACAGACTACACAAGATGGGGAAACGCAGACATTATATGTACCAGGCACACAGGAAACAGGTTGAAATAATAAGGGCAGGACAGAAAGTCCCAGAGCAGGAGGTTAAGAAGAGAAAGCAAGACTAACACATGAAATAAAATTCCCTTTTGGTAACATAAATACACAAATGACCATAAACCACTTTATACCGTATGTCTTAAAAGAGGTTGGTGTGCGCATGCATGTGACAAGAAGGTAGTAAGAGGAATAATTCAACTTTTTCATATTCCTGCAGAGGCAGGTGCATTGATTTTCTGTCCTGGTGTGAAGTTGATGACTAACAGATATGGTGACTTTTTTCGCTTGGCGTTCGACAACATCAGGGTGGCTGCGGGCTCTAAAAGTACTGGTACTCTCCAGTTTATTTTTGTACTGTCCAAGGTCATTATTCACATTGACTGATCGCAAAAACAGGTGCAGGAGGAGGAAAGAGAGCAACCACGGAGCCCTGTTCAATGGCAGCGAGAGCCCAGCCTTGACCCTACGCTTTTTGGGGTTAAACCTGTGTGTGTGTTTGTGTGTCTGTGTGTGTTTGTAAGAGAAAATGAGAGGAGGGGGGGTCTCGCTTGGCCATGTTTAAGCTAATACGGGGGTGTTGCTTTGGGATGACAAAGTCCAGGTCCTCTTTGATCCTCAGCACACATGCTAAGTTAAACTGCTTTTGTGTGCACGTGTGTGCGTGTATGTTTGTGTGTGTGTGTGTGTGTGCGCGCCTTTTATTGCCCACCTGAAGACATTTATTTCTAATTTGCTAAGATCTAAAGGACATCTCACATTGAGGGAAGTATCATAGCCACAGTGTGTCATTTAACAGGTACAGTTATTTTACATTTTGAAGCATAAAAAATTATATATTTAATGAAATGACAATAAGACTTATTTTATGTGATATACACTTATAATACTGTTTATTTAAACATGTTATGCCACATATTACAGAAGTCCCCTTAAATGTTGTTTCTTTAGAAATTGCCAATTTAAAAAAAAAACTATTTATTGAATCTTCATATTAAAAATATACATCTTCAAACAAATGCATTAGATATGTATATTATATGTTTAGTATAATAATTTGTCCAATAAAACCATTAAAGACGTGTTGCTTGTTAATCATTCAAATATTAAAAATAAGTTTCTTTAATTTTGAAGAGTGTGTCTGTGTGAAAGTGTGTATGTGTGTGTTTTTAGGACTGATACATTGATATCTAACATATTGCATAATAGAAAAAATATATATATAAACAATTCTATATATATAATATATATAATTGTTTACAATTGTTTATAATTGTTTATTTTATATATATATAATAATATATATATAATTATATATAATGTTTTTTTTTATAACAGAAATAGGGAGACAGAAATAGGGAGAGATCATTCCTCTACTTCTGGGTTTCCTCACCATCATCTGTGCTGTGCCGCTTTGTCACTGTTTAGTCATTGTGGAGCCAGATTAAGCGGCACAATCAAAGGATTCTGACATTGAAAACACTTGGTCCACAGACAGCGCATGGATCCAGCAAATCCTGAACAGACTGAGCATTTTATGAGTCTGTCTGGTCTGAACTAGTGTGTAATTAAAACACTGACTCATCGCAAAACTGTTAATGCCAAACACTAAACAAAAGCTAATTAGGAGTCAGCCAGTTTATTGGTTTATTTAAAACACCCAAGACAAAACATTGATACACAATTTTGCATGTTGAAATTTCGATTTTGCAATTGCTTATTTAGGTCTCCGGGGTAATAAACTAACACTGGTTTTAACCCTTTAAACCCTTTCTCTAACCTAGACAAACAAAAAAGCTCAATAATTTAGGCATCCCTTTGTCATCATGTCAAAATGGTATATTCCATGCATTTATAGATAGCTGTATATCTGATCTGTCCACACAGGCTGAAATGCTGACTGGATCTGTGGTAACTAATGTGGAAGAAGCACGTGGAGCTGCTCAGGAGTTGCTGAAACGAGGCTGTAAGTCAGTCATCATCACTTTGGGACCTCAAGGCTGCGTCGTGGTCCAGGCACAAGAGTCTACCTCCAAACACGTTCCAACTACTGCCGTGAAAGCAATAGACACCACTGTAAGTAGTTTAGAACAAGGTAATGACACAATAATGATGGGGGGGAAGTGGGATTATTTTGAAAAGAATGCACTTTTTCGCATAAATGTTATTTTATACTTGCTTAATCATTGTCCATTCAAAAGCAGCCTGAGGTGTGGAGGAGCTGCAGATGCGTCTGTAGCTACCGTGGAAGGGTTTGAGATCACTGGGGATGTGGTGGCCATCCAATTGTTTTTTCTCTCCTTGATTCTAATCTTTTTAAGAGGCCAGTGCCACTCGATTGGGAAGCCAAGCCACTTATCTTACACCGGCCTCTGTGGCTTGTTTTCACCACAGGGGCCTTGACTTCCTGTCTCAGAAGTGTGTGTGGAGCTGTTAGCTTCTAAAGGGAATGCGTCATCGCAGAGATGTTAATTGCCTCTTCGATGTATTAGATTTGATTAAAGCTCTTGATTGTTTGTTTAATGGACTGTGTTCATGAATTGTTCCATTTTCTGCTTCTATGATGAAGGAATAATAACAACCTTATTGAAAAAGGTGATGGAAAAATTACAGTATTATATCATTTTCAATTGGTGGGCTTCTGTTTGTGTTGTTGTATTTGCTACATATCGAGTACAAAAATACTCAACAAAGTGGGGAGAATTTTGGCAAGTGAGGACATTTTGACTGTTAAACGATTTTCAGGGTTAAGACGTGGTTTTATGGTTGGGGGTAGAATTGGGTGTGTGTGTGTGTGTGTGTGTGTGTGTTGAACTGCAGCTGAACTAAACTGAAAGCAGGTCACTTTGGCGTTTTAAGGAACAAAGGTTTGACTTTCTTGAAAACCACGTGATCTTTCCCAAGCCAAGCCCCCACATTTCCGGGTAGACACAAATAAATTAACAGTTTTCACCCTAAGTCCCCCCCCCCCCCAAAAAAAGCAGGACAATTTAACAAGCCCACATCTTTTTTTCTAACCCCATACCTCTCCCCTGACTCACCTCTTTGTTCTGCATCAGTCAGCAGAAAGCTGTGGATCCTGCTGCGTGTCCTCTTCCATAGACACACATGTATCCCCCTTCCCCCGACCCCAGTTCCATTTTCTTTGATGAGGCCGTAAAATCTGAACTGTCTAATTCTTTTGGACATCATAATCCTTTTTCCAGTCAGACCCCTTTTTCAAGAGAGGGGGGGCGGGGGGGGGAAAACAACACATTAGCGTAACCATTATCCTCAGACTGTTCCTCTATAAGGCCTTTTTACCGTTTACCTTGTGTATTGCTGCTGTTTTAATTGTGTGTTTTCCCTCAAGCAGCAGTGACATAAATATTATGGAGGGATTAGCTTTAAGATTGACAGCAGCGGGACCTTTTCTACATAGCAGATTGTGAAATGAGGCTGTATTCAAGGCTGCAGTCGTACAAAATCAACACAATGAGTCACTAGTGGTTTTACAGTATATGATCAAGGCTACCGTTCACTTGGGCACCACAGGTGGTGTAAGCTCCTAATCAGATAGGACATAAATGCACCTTTCAACGTTGTTATTTGGACACATGTCTAGTTGTTTTGACTTGTAGGTGATGATATTTTGTCTACTTAATTTTATCTGCCTACTAACTAGTCTGTCCTCTTTGTGTTGGTTGCAGCGAGAAATGTCTCATGCAGGAGTGATGTGAGGGGACATTTGCTACAGTGTTTTTAGGTGTTGAGAATATCCCAAAATATCCATTAAGTACAGTTGCTTCTCCCAACGCCTGAAGATGCCATTCTGAAGATGCAGCCATTGTGTTTTAGACATTCTATTTTATTTTGTGATGGGTCTTAATGGATTTCATGTCTTTTGCAATGCGTTTTCATGTGAAGCGGGGACAAGTCGTCTCCATGGTTTATTCCAATGACCTGGGAATGGTATGAAGTGTCACCACGGACTCAAACATGGAAGTTCTGTAACTTTGCTGGAACAGATCATTACATTTGACACAGAACTCCAGTAAAAAAAAAAAAAAAACCCGAGGGAGTGACTGAAATATACAGCTTTGTCTGGTAACAGTTGCTCCTTCTGTAACAGTTTATGTAATGCATTCTACTCACCAGCCATGAGCAATTACTGGCTGAGTCAGGGTCTGAAATCTGGATGACAAAGCAGATCTAGTCATGTAGAGAATCTCTGCCATATAGCCTCTCTCCTGTCTCAAACTAAGTACAGGCTTCCCTCGCTGAGATCAGTGGACTGGACTTTAAACAGCGCACGCACACGAAATAGCAGGACTTGGGTGGCCCTAGTTTCCACTCCTCTGGGAGGTCTGACCGTCTAAAGCAGAACTAGACATTACAGCTGTAACTCAAGACTTGTAAAAGGTAATCACAGAAGGTAAGGGTACGCCTCCTGAGCACACCAAATTATCAAGCCTCTAAACTCTGGGTCACAGTTCTCATCAGTTGTTGGCTGGCTAACTGGAAGCTCCAGTAAGCTCCAGTAAGCCAGCATCCAGCATGAGCCACTTTGAGTCATCACTGCTCTTCGGTTAGTAGTTGTTCCCCCCAGGGTGCCTTTCATTTCTAAAGGCTGCTTGTCTAACGGCACATACTTAAAATCCATCTGTTATATCAGTGCAGAGGTCAGGTTTGCACAATGCCTCCGGAGGAGATTTCGAGCAGCAGGTTGATATTGGAGTATGAAAGGTATAGTGTTTAATTGACGTCATTTAAACAGCAATAGTAGCTGCAAACAAATCCAAACAACCGCATCTGCTGCTGTGTTCGTTTTAATTCTAAATATGATCCGAGCACCAGAAAAAGAACGATCTGCTCAGACTTACAAATTAGGATGGCAGACACGATACTGCTATTGCTTTTAGTTTTAATTTGGTGTTTTCCTGCATACATGCCTGCCATCCTAATTGCTAAGGCTGATCTGAGCACCAGAAGAAGAATGATCTGGGCAACAGCATGGAGATCGAGCTGGATGTGGCTAACAAGTGAGAGCATCAAGACTCATCCTTGGCAAGCGCTTGTGTCATTTGAGTGACAGGGCCCCAGATGTAACCCTCACTAAGCTGCGTCGAGGGCGGTATGGTGAGGCCGAATGGCGTTCTGCCTGTCAGCCTCATTGTCAATCTTATTCAGTCAATCCTGTGCCGTCACATTTCAGTCTCGACCAGTATAGACGTTGGGCAATGGCTTGTATAATCAAATGACCTTAAGTTTAGATGGAGGTTTGACATTTTACAAATATTAATGATAATTCCGCACATGTAATAAGTATGCTTACATTGGTCCTACTGTCTGCTGAGACAGTGTCTCCAAAAGAGATCATGGACATTATATATTTATATACTATACACTGTTTTTTAATTGTTAAAGCTAAGTTGCTTAGCTTTAAGATATGAACAAATCCTGAACGCTTTGAAAATATGTCTTTATATTCTTTTTGAAACTGAATATGGCAAGTAAAAACTGTTGCGCTGTGTTCCATTGGATAAACCCCGGTGCAAGAGTTGCATCAGCATTCCAGTCATGTAAACCACACTAGAACCAGACTGTTGTGGGACAGCTTCACCAAAACCATTTTTCCAAATGCGAACTATTGTAGCCCAGACAGGAGACATAAACACACAGCGGCTTTGAACATAAAAAGCCAGCAGGCTTGTGGATGGCTCTCAGCTCTGATGTCACTCTTTCCAGCATCTCTTCATACCAGGAGTCATACAAGTAGCATCTCACAGGCTGGAGCACAATGATGACCTTTCAAATGTCAAATCAGAACCCCCTTTTTTTCCCCCTTGTGGCTCATCACAGCATGCTTTAAGCGTTGTTTAATGTCCTCCAGCTGTTTGGTTCTCTGTTCTTCGGCCCGAGTGTGTGAAAGGGGCAACACCCTCTCTGCACTATTTGCCACTTAATCATTGGCAGAAATGCGTTTTGTGGGACGGGTTACAAAGTTATGAGAGTGCAGAGAGCCTCCACACATTGATGAGTAATGAAACAGACTTGTGTGAACCAATATTTGGGGGGGTAATTTGTTGCATCACATACCATTGCTTAGAAATTGGAATTATGGATGAGTAAACTACTTTGTGCAGCTGACTAAAAGCTGTTTTAACTGCTATTTTATTTGGTCCATGGGTTATTCCTTGCAAGTAAAAGACATTAATGGAAAAAATTAAAAATGCTCTTAATTGATAGGAAAAATATTCCAAAGCAAATCTTTATAAGGACATTTTTTTCCCTAAATTTCCTTTAAAATGCTTGCCATATAAGGAATAAAAATAAAAATTAGCTATTCCATTAATCTTGTTAAATGTTACATTCCACAAGTTCCACCAGCTAGTGAAAGAATATTAATGAATAAAAGATTTAATGTTGTTATTAATGTTGAATAACTTAAATAACCATCGTCAATTGTGTATTTTTCCTCTAATGACTTTCTTTGCAGACATCCTTAATATCACACATTTTTAATAGTGTCATCTAATCTGCATTAAATATACTTTCTGGTATTTTTCCTCCTATCTATCCGTAGTACAAATTCGGAGCCGAGTCAATATTTTTGCAAAATCTGTTTGAAACGTAACTTAGAGCAGAAGCAATAGCTTATATGGATTGTAGCACCCCCTACTGTTGACTATTTAAATTAACTTGGGTTTTTAGCATTTTAAACATTATTGGATGAAAACTTGAAATTTTTTATACACATTTTTAATTTTAGAAGTTCTCAAAATTGTCATTGTGCTGAGAGACACTCGACTGTACACACAGGTGAAGATTAAAACTATTTTCTTTCCCTCCCAGGGTGCTGGAGACAGCTTTATTGGAGCACTGGCATTTTACATGGCTCATTATCCAACAATGGCTCTTGAAGAGATGACCTACAGAGCCAATCAGGTGGCAGGAGTCAGCGTGCAGGCTGTTGGAACACAAACTTCATTTCCCATCAGAGCAGGCCTTCCAGCTGATCTGTTTTAGTGGCAACTCAGATGTTCACAGCGATGTCAAGGTTCCACATTAAAGAAAATTAAAATGTCTTTTGCTGGTTTATAGTGTCCACATGTTTTCTGTCTGTTAGATCGACCTGATCTTCTTCTTCTCCAAGAATAGGACATGTTTGTTCACTGGAAAGAAGAAATGATACAATACATATTAAATCAATGAAGACATTACTAAGGCTAAAGGTCATTAAATTATAGCTCATTCAAGCTCTCAGTTTATTGGAATTCTCTGATTCCAACTGTCAGATGTTCCCAAAATGATTTAATCACTTAAATCAATACATTAATGCAGTTTGCAGACAAATATTCTTATGGAAGTCAGCATATTGCATTCAAAAATTATACTTTAAATCAATTTAAGATTGCATGATAAGGCTTCCTAAAATCAACAAAGAAAATATCACAACATATTTGATGTTACCATTTGCACACTGGGCATTTGTGAGACCATATTGGAATGTAATTACTGCATTTACACACTGAATAAAGCTGGAAAAGGGTAAGGCACGTTAATTAATAGTGCAAAGCTTGAGTGTTGCTCGTTTCTCACCAATTGGATCATGTTTACGCAGAACCAGTTTCTCTCTGAGTCGGTTCCTCTTGGTGTTAAAACAGTAACCTGTTCCTGCTGCGCTCATCATCTGCACCAGGATCGTCCTCACAACAAGAAGACAGTCAACATCATGAATCATGGACTCAAATTCATTTAGTAGAACACACGAAAAAATAACTTCCACTTACTTTGCTTTACCCTTGGCCACTGAAATAGAATAGAGTATATTATTAGAGGTTAAACAAAAATGCATCGTAAACTAACAGGAAAGCTACAATTGTGTCAAGAGGGCGAAAACACAAGAGACAACAGGAGAAGAAACGAAGAATAAATGCGTACGGCGAGAAATATTTGAGTCACTAAAAAGACAAACAACAAAAATAGTAAAGTTGGTTTGTTGCTGACCTATTAGCAACCAACATGTTCTACAGAGCTAGCGAGCTATTGTACCGCTAAGTCTGGTGATACCACATAAATATCCTTAATTTTTAAATTAAATATATACCGTAATAAAGATACTCACGATTTGCAGAAGTGAGGAACATTCTGTAAGACAAATAACAAAAGCTAACGATTATATCAAATAATACAAATCCTGGCTAAGTCACATTGACGGAAAGCTTTTCCGGTAACGCGAGAATCACTTCCGGTTTTTTTTAAAGAGGTAAATAATGGAGCAACAGCGCGTGCTGAATGATTAAAGTTACCATTTTGAAATGGCGAATTATTTTAACACACAAATATGCTTCTTTTCCTTCTATTTATCTCCTTGTACTACTGACCTGATCCCCAAACCTGTGGTGTTGGAGTTTCACAGGACTCATCATAGATGCTCTTCATTTGTCATTTTATTTAAAGGATAATGTAAATAATCTGCTTATCTGTTTGAGTAAATGCAGCTAGATTAAGTCTTCAAGATTTTTTAACTTAAAATTAACAAATGTTCACAACACTCTTTGTTTTCAGACAGGGCCACAACTACTCGGACCACCCAAACCATCAAAAGAGCCTATAAAGATGGACAGAACCCAGTTTACCCAAGATTACATAAAATCTTAGAGCAGTTAGTCACTCTCACTATTATTACTGATGTAATTGTCACTTAAACTATAACTAAAATTATGTAGTTATGAAGAGGACTGAGTATGATTCCAAGACTCCTCAGCATTGGGGAGATCTGCCACCTCAAATAATCTGTTTAGTTATTATCTTGAAAATGAATATTCTCTTCTATGTTAACTAGGTGGTTTGATACAATCATCAGGTGTGTGTGGCCAAAAGTTGGATAATGGGCTGTAAGAAAGAAGTAGATTTTTGTGTTTCCGAACAAAGATCAGACGCCAAGGCGAAAGGGCAAAAATACCACCACACCTTGGGGACACACCAAGATCTATCACAGGTTACCAAAAAGAAGTAGCTAACACTCACCAAAACAGCAACATGCTTCCACTGCTGTGGTCCACCATCTCTCTCTCTCTCTCTTTCCCCTGGTTCATGGTGGCAGACTGGATGTCTGCAGCAGTGCTATGCCCAGGCTGATGGGGGCATTGTGTGGCTCCAGAACTGTCACCCGAAAGAAGATGGTGGTGGCTGACGCCCAGACCCTGAGCTCCATGCTGAGACTAAATTCACTGGTGGAGAGAAGCCTGGAGCTCTGGAAGAGGAGGCTCTCTGTGAGAGAGAGGGGCCTCCTCCTGCGTTACAGCAGAGGAACAACTGAGCCCAACCCCACGGACGCCTTCCCTGACCCCCACCTGAGCCCTGGGTCTGAGGAGTTCAGCTACCCTCTCCTGGACGCCTGCTACAAGAGCAAACTGCGCCTCCATGTAACAGACAAAAAGACTTTTTATCTGAACATTGTAAAGACAATTAATGGGCTGTGTGGATGGACAGACTGGGGGGACAGAATCCACAGTGGAAGACCCTGTACAAACCTCCCATCAAAAAAAAAAGACTGGAGACCTTCAGTCGAGGATCCTGCATGGTGCCATCACCACCAATGATTTTATCTCTGTTTTAAACTGCAGTGTGTCTGACGTGTTGTCTGTCTGAGACAGTTTTTTATGTTTTTACAGAGTGCAGCAGACTCACAGGGGTTTTTAGTGGTTTAACAGAGAATTTTAACCAATTTAACATCGTGTTTTCTGTTCCAGGGGGACAAGATACTTAAGGAAAAGATATGGGATGGTGACACGTGTGGTGTGGTGGCCATGGGGAGGCAAAACATTAGAGCCAGACTGAGGCTGGAGTTCTGCTTCAACAGGGCCACCACAAACCTGCAAGTGTTCCACTGTGGGGTCATTAACGTATCTTGTGTTCAGTGTCAGAACAGAGACAGTTAAAACTCTCACACTACCTCCTTTAACAAAGATTTAGTGATAGTTTAATATGTTTTATTCTATTTATTATTTTAAATAAAAGTCGTGTTAAAAGTCTCTGTCTTCCTCTCAGGCTGCACCTCCTTCAATCTTCTATTAACCAGCTGATCAACAACATGGTGCTTTCCTTAAGGCCAGTTAATGTGAAATTGTAATTATACTAGTAGATGAGAGCAATGCCACAAGTATCACTTGAACATGTAATAATTAGTCTAGAGTGGTTTTGATAAATTCAGCAGAGGCAAAGCCAAGCTATTGAAGCAGCATGAATATTATTAGACAGTTTGAGTTTTGTAACCAGGCAGGGAAGTCTCTGATTGTGAGAGTGGAACATGTCATCAACTGAGATTTCTGAAAAAGGCAGACCACTAGTTTGGCTGTCCTTTCCTCCCTCGGCCACAGCCAAGACCTCAGCCCTTAAGCACTCTCAATGCTATTCCAGAAAATCTGATTTATTTATCCATTTTTAAGACAACATAAACAAACAACTAGGAGAGTGTTCCAGTCAAGCCAACAATCATTTTTTTCCTCTAGCACCATTTATACTGACAAGACATCAGAATGCTGTTTGTATGGATCTTTCAAAGTAACTACAAAAGGATTACATTATCTGCATCCAAATATATATGATGCCACTCCTTTCATATTAGACAACTGGTTCTCCAGATCTGGGCACCAATCTATTAACCCCAGTCTTCATGAGTAGCGGTGATTATTACACAGCGGTTTCTGTTAAAACAAACATTCACAGGTACTCGTCTGACCCTGTCATTGCTGATTCTTCTCCAAAAACAGAACAGAAATCACATTTTGACCTCTGTGAAAAACTACTACTACTACTATACAGGGAGTGCAGAATTATTAGGCAAAAGAGTATTTTGACCACATCATCCTCTATATGCACGTTGTCTTACTCCAAGCTGTATAGGCTCAAAAGCCCACTACCAATTAAGCATATCAGGTGATGTGCATCTCTGTAATGAGAAGTGGTGTGGTCTCATGACATCAACACCCCATATCAGGTATGCATAATTATTAGGCAACTTCCTTTCCTTTGGCAAAATGGGTCAGAAGAGGGACTTTACAGGCTCCGAAAAGTCAAAAATAGTGAGATATGTTGCAGAGAGATGCAGCACTCCTAAAATTGCCAAGCTTCTAAAGCATGATCAGCGTACAATCAAGCGTTTCCTTCAAAATAGTCAACAGGGTCGCAAGAAGCGTGTGGAAAAACCAAGGCGCAAAATAGCACTGAACCTAGAATGAGTCAAGCGTGCAGCTGCCAAGATGCCACTTGCCACCAGTTTTGCCATATTTCAGAGCTGCAACATCACTGGAGTGCCCAAAAGCACAAGTGAGCAATACTCAGAGACATGGCCAAGGTAAGAAAGGCTAAAAAACGACCACCACTGAACAAGACACAAGCTGAAAAGTCAAGACTGGGCCAAGAAATATCTTAAGACTGATTTTTCTAAGTTTTTATCGACTGATGAAATGAGAGTGAGTCTTGATGGGCCAGATGGATGGGCCCGTGGCTGGATCGGTAAAGGGCAGAGAGCTCCAGTCCGACTCAGACGCCAGCAAGGTGGAGGTGGGGTACTGGTATGGGCTGGTATCATCAAAGATGAGCTTGTGGGGCCTTTTCGGGTTGAGGATGGAGTCAAGCTCAACTCCCAGTCCTCCTGCCAGTTTCTGGAAGACACCTTCTTCAAGCAGTGGTACAGGAAGAAGTCCGCATCCTTCAAGAAAAACATGATTTTCATGCAGGACAATGCTCCATCACACGCATCCAAGTACTCCACAGCCTGGCTGGCAAGAAAGGGCCTAAAAGAAGAAAAACTAATGACATGGCCTCCTTGTTCACCTGATCTGAACCCCACAGAGAACCTGTGGTCCCTCATCAAATGTGAGATTTACAAGGAGGGAAAACAGTCCACCTCTCTGAACAGTGTCTGGGAGGCTGTGGTTGCTGCTGCACGCAATGTTGATCGTGAACAGATCAAAACACCAACAGAATCCATGGATGGCAAGCTTTTGAGTGTGTTTGCAAAGAAAGGTGGCTATATTGGTCACTGATTTGTTTTTGAATGTCAGAAATGTATATTTGTGAATGTTGAGCTGTTATATTGGTTTCCCTGGTGAAAATAAATAATTGAAATGGGTATATATTCGTTTTTTGTTAAGTTGCCTAATAATTATGCACAAAGTAATAGTCACCTGCACACAGATATCCTCCTAAAATAGCTAAAACTAAAAAAGCCCCACTCCAACTCCCAAAAATATTCAGCTTTGATATTAATGAGTCTTTTGGGTTCATTAAGAACATGGCTGTTGTTCAATAATAAAATTAATCCTCAAAATTACAACTTGCCTAATAATTCTGCACTCCCTGTAGTAGTAATAAAAATAATAATAACAAGGACAGTAATGTCTATATGTAGGTATAGGCCAGCTTGAGTCCACAATAGCTTGCTACTTTACATAATCATACCGATGACCACAGTGTTGTGAGGAGTAATGTTATAAAACAGCCAGTATGTCATCTTCCCATCTGTTCCTTCTCTGTCTCATTTTTTTGTGTTCCATGACGCAAAGCCCGAGTGGGAGTGGACAAACCTTCTGCTTCCTGAGAGGACTGTGTGGGCTGTTACCATCCGCTACGTGCACACCAGAGTTGAAGGATGATATGTAAGTAGGAGAGAAGGAGGAGGATCAGTGGTCACTGGTGGAAAGTAAATACCTGTTCTGAATACAGGGAGAATTGTTGGGTTAGCCGATGAGTTGCTGCGATAATACCGGAGAGGTGGATGACACAAACCCATGGAAACTGATCACTTTTCCCTTGATGAGATTCTCACATTTCACTTAATACTTGGTCCATTATTTTGGTTTTGTAACCAAACAGGCCTATAATTTTTTCATCAGCTTCATGCGTAGACAGGCCATTGTCACCTCTGTCATATATATATGTGTGTGTACGTTTATCTACATTAAAGGGAGACAACTCTCACTCTCTCTCTCGCTCTCTCTCCATGTCTCTGTCTGGCAGATGTCTGCACTGTCCAAGAGCTTTTTTCTAGTTTTAATATGTGATCAACTGGATCTTAACTTTTTAGAAATATTAGATTTCATTCATATTATTTTACTCGTAATTCTAAATGAAATAGGGGTGAAAGTGTCACAGCCCTGACAGCCTTACCTTGGTTCATTACACATTGATAATGTATGGATTTAAGATAGCCATAGTTGGCTCCTGTAGAATTATAATGAAATATACCAGCATGATTGTTTTTCTTTGCTGTAGCTGCTTTTATAGAACTTTTTCATAAAATGTATAATACATTGATTTCCCTATTTTGTAGGCCTAAACAAAACTACCTTTCCACTTGCTGCACTCCTACATATTGCAACCAGCTCACTCCCACCTCGTCAGGTGATCTCTGAAACCTTATTAGAGCATAAATACAAATGGAGAAAAGTCAGTATGGGCAATACTTGAACAAAACAATTGCTTTAATACTCTGTGTCTCTGTGTTTTCTTCCCTAATAATAAAGCTATTCCAGTGGAAAAACCTTCTGAATAAAATGTATATAAATTATAACAGGACAGAGTTAATCAAATATTCACTGATTAGCAACAATTACTCACATTAGTCAATCATTTACACGTGAGACTGAATTGTATGTCGGAGCTTATCAGATGAGAAGCATGCTGTTTTGTATATACTGTTATTCTCTTTTTTATTTCTCATCATGATCCATGGGTGGCTACTTTACAGTTTGGCTAAATTCAGCTCTGAGGTAACAAGTGACACCTTCTGTTTCCATGCTTCCGGTCGCTAGGCAACCTGAGCAATTATGGCACTGCCAAGAGAGGAAAAGGAGGAAGTAGCACCCCTGAAGCCTCCTGCTTCTGTTCATCTTGGCCACGGCTGCTGTGGATCCAACCCTCATCTAAGAGCAGTGTTTCCATACCAGGCCAGTGACTGTGACATGCTGGGTTTCCTAATGCTCTCAGGAAATCCAGTCTTTTCCCCATCTAATAAATATACAGTCCTCATCTCTTACCATGCATCCTAACACATAGTGCTTGCTTTTAATATAAAGAAAGAATGGCATGATATATTTTCTTGATTAAAAAAACACATGTATAAATATGTATATTTATATTCAGTTTTACGAGAGAATTATAATCTTAACATTTGTATTTGTTATGTTAATTTATATTTTAATGTTGGCTAATGATATTGTGCATACAGATTCTGGGTTTAAAAAAAAAATCAGAGACATAGTCTTATAAGAAATAACAAGAGGCTACAAAGAAATATAGGTGCTGTAAGATGTACAGTATATTTACATGATACACTTCTTCAATGTATATTGTACTACATACTTCATATTTTTAAAGCACATACTTCATATCAGTTCTAATACAATGGCCATGTGCAGTTTTCTTGTCCATTTGGCAACTGTAAAACACACGACTGATGTCATGTGTAAAAATAGGCTGGTTCAAGCAAAAGACTACCACCATGTGGTCAGAGACTCTAAGTTTAGCAACCTGCATGAGCTCAGTTCTCCTTTTACACTCTCATATCTGGATCATTCATGTTTTGCATCCTCCCCCCTTTAAACTAAAGTCATTCTAGGTTCAGTGCTTCTTATTCCTCATCAGTCACCTGGTAAATGATACAATAAACTATGACACAGTAAAAATGGATACATCTTAAAACGCCCTTTTTCCCTTGATGTCGTGAAAGCTGGTCATTTGGTTTGGTCATTACAAGCTGTGTCGCTTATTTGAAGCTTTATCTCTACAGAAACATATTTGTTCAAAGAATATGAATATGAAATATATTTAGTAATTGAAATTCTGCACATTTTATAAAGCCCAGTTTAGCTATTATACATCTGAGGTTTAATTTATAGTTAAAACATGCTATTGTTAAATTATAAAACCATAAATATAAAATACTGTTTCTATTTATTATATAGTAAAATATATATTTTTTATGTCTCTTACTGGTTTCTTTTTTAACAAGAAGTTGCTATTTTAGTCATAGTCAATATTACCATCCAACCAAAAGTCATCATTGCATTTAACAATGAAAACTGTTCTCTATATGATCTATATTTGACAGTTATGGATGTGTTACTGTAGAGTGCAGCATACTATTAAATCTGACTGTGAAGTAAGGGATAAAAGAAGCAGAGATGCTTACATAAGTTAGTGCACACTTTTTGTTTAAATAAAGTGAAGAGAAAATAGTAGCCTGGAAGACTAAAAGTAACCTCATCAGCACAATGTCCTCACGCTTTCCGCCAGTGGGTCAGTCGGTGAGTGAAAAATAGATGGGTGTGGAGGCGAGAGGAGAGGCAGTGGCCGTGCTATCCAGAGGAGAGTGTGGGCGATGCAGGCAACAGTATCCTGAAAGACAAGGACTTCCATGGCCAAGTGGGCCATTTGTGTGGCTAAATACAGATATGATGATGCACGGGGGTCAGCCACCAGATTTGTCATCAGCTATTTCAGTAATGTTAAACAACCGATGACAAAGAGGGAAAAATCACGAGTGAGTCCATGCTCACTTTACTTCTAGCCCCCTAAGGCTTCTGATTGTGCAACCAGTACGTCGCCTGAGCCAAACAATGCTTCCTGGAGTGCCATATTTGGTATCCAGGAGCTTACTGTGCCAGAATGGCAATACACTTATTATACACTTATTATTACAGCCACTTTATTCAAAAGTGCAGCAGACCTGATTATAGACACAGTAACTCAATACTTATAGACTCCAGTTTGCATGTATGATTTATGGGGTTGTTCTTCTCCTCTGTCTGTCCTTCCTCCTGCTCTATCTCTCCTTCCTCTCCTTTAACTATCCAGGTCTCCCCATATGAGGTCTTTCCTGTTAAAAGGGCATTTTTCAGCCAATGTTGCTTGTTTTAAGGGTCAGTCTGGGTTTGTGTAAAGTCCCTGAAGATGATCATGGTTGTATATAAATGAAGTTAAATTCAACTGAAAATAAAAAAAAATATAGATATAATGACCAGATATCATTAGAAGTATACATATTTCTGAGTAATTTCCATTAGTTGTAAATTACTGTGTCACACTGTAATCCAGTGGGGGTCTAAAAGAGTGTATTTGTCTTGTCAATACCGCTTCTGTCCATAATCAGTTTGTAATGAGTAAATTATTTTGCAGTGTCAGTGAACTGCCAGTAGAGAGCAAACCAGACTGCTGTTTAATCTGAGCCTGCTCATTGAGACACCAGCAAGATTGAACGACCTTTCATACTTAATCATTGCACAAGAATTAATGATACATATGACGTGGCAACAATGTCAGAATAGTGAAACAAACTCAAGCTATATTATAAACAACTGAATATTAGTCACACTCAAGGTCACACAGGTTGACCAAGTGGTTGACTGAGTGTGCTACAGTTACATGGAAAGCCAAACTGTAAAAACTATGCAACAAACAAAGCGTTGGCCGATGTACAACTGTGGCAACATAACTAGGAATTATGAAGATCATGGCATTAAAACGGCTCCACACTTTAGTGACTATTATGCATAAAAGGACAGAAGAAAAACAACCATGTTAGCTTCGACATTCATAGATGTTTTCTAAATAGAGACTCTTACATTAGTGTGTATGATATAGTCTTATATATTTTATTGTTCATATTAAGTTGTATATGTAGGTGTTGCCTTATTTCCATGGGTTTTGGAATATGAAAGACTGTTACCCCCCCCCCCCCCCCCCCCCCCACTGTTCTTATTAATACATTCCAGGAGATATCTATGGTTGAATATGGTCTAGATTACACAAAAAGCAAATACGCAGGCAATCACACACACACACACACACACACACACACAAACACACACACACACACACACACACACACACACACACACACACACACACAAACTGCATCTGACAATGTTTAGCACAGTGAGTGTTACTAGTATTAGTTATGTGAAACAAATTCAACCTATCTTATTAACAATTGAATATTATCAAATGGACAACCAGTCATTCACGACTAAGGTTAAGTTTAGAATCACCAATTTCTAACTGGGCCATTGGATCACATTACTCCTGCATTGACCTGCACTATTTCTTACTATTTATGTATATACTGTATATATGTCTTATTTTATTCTATTTATCTTATTCTAGTGTTGTCTTCTTTATGTTGAATGTCTCAGCGTCACACCAAGACAAATTCCTAGCTTGTGTAATACTGTGTATTACATGAACAATGGCAATAAATCTGATTCTGATTCTGATTCTGATTCTGATTCTGATTCTGATTCTGGATAGGGGAAGAACCCTGGAGCACCAGGAGAAAACCCATGCAAACTCCCACATGACAGCCAAATATTTCAAAATGATTTTAAAGAACATCTTCCTGCCAGGCTGTTCAAATGCACTATATTCAAACTATAAAGCAGTTCTTTTGCATAAAATGTAATACATATATTTTGACTTTATAAAGGTGGTTTTGAACAGGCAAAAATAGCTTCTAAGTATGATAGTACTGACTAGATTATTGTTACACTTTCAAACTGGGGATAAACCAGCACCCATGTAGGAATTGTATGCCTATATCCAAAACCACCTTGAAGTAGTTCATGTTTACAAAGAATGACACAACAGGATACTGGTCTTACACCAATTATATCTGACTTGCATGCTGGGATTTCACACCTCTGTTCTCAGCTTCTCCCATTTCAGGAGAATCACAGGATAAAACTCTGGTCAAATGCATTTTCTAGACAGTGTTGATACTGCAAATGTATTAATTACCTGAATTATTTAGTGAATGCATGAAATGTATGAAATTAATTGTAATTGGTCTATTTAGCAAAAATCTAACATAACAGCTTTGCTTACTTACCCCTGTATACGTATAATGTTAACCCAGGGTGCTGACGTATTAAGTAAGATAAAAGATTAAATACTTTACTATGCTATTACATACTTATATGACGTGTAAAAGAGGCGGTGGACTGCTTCCAGTTTCAGTAATCCACTTGACTCATGCCTGACCTAAACGGATTACTATGACCTGATAATTGTGAACCCACAAAGACAAGCTATGTTAATAGCTATACTGAAATGTACCTTTAAAACATGATGGCCTTTCATAATGTGATTTGTTCAAAAGTGTTTAATGACTAAAATGAACACACAATATCATGATCTCCCATCAGATAACGTTCTCTTCCATGTTACTGCGAAACTGTAGTTCAGTATAAATATATTCAAACTCTTTTTATGAGCAACAACTACGGTTTGGAGTGTGTAAAATATGTGAAGTACAGCTTTGAATAAGCGGAATATGAAAATAATATGACTTTAACTCAGCCCATTTCCGCCAGAGAAAAGTGACGTCATACGCCGAACAGCCAATCACAGAAGAGGCCGCATAAGCTGGAGGATCACTGTACGTGCTAGTGCGTCCAGTGTGCGTCTACTTGCGTGTATGCGTGCGTGTGTGAATGCGAACAAGTTTTTTTTTTTTTTAATTATTATTATTTTTCCCTGTTTAAATTAAGGGGTTAAAGGCAGCATTGAGGGGTTTCCCCGCCTTTCCTAGAAAAAAGCTCCAACACATCGGAGACTTTAATGAGCTCGAAAATAATGTTTACTATGTGCAGCCTCCAGAAGATACGACTCATCTACGCAGTCAAACAAAATTTGCTCTTTTTCACTTTTTCACTTTAAGCTACTCATACGGCTACATTCTTTTTTGTTCAGTGACCAGATTTAGAATTACTTGTCCCGTTTGCCTTTTCTAAAATGTAAAGTCGCTCAAGTAGGCTAATAAAGGGGCGGTGAAGGCTGCAGGAGACAGTAAAGCGTAATTGCTGCAGACAAACCTGAAGCTATTCAGGGGGAAAATGCTAAAGACGCTGACGAAGAAGCTAAGAAGACATTCACTTAATGAGATGCATCCGTTCCATGTCAAGGTAAGCTTAACTTGTTCGGGAATTAAAGGTTGCACGTTAAGAAATACGTTGGAAATGACGCATTATGTGCAAGTTTAGGGTAGAATCAGGAGAAACTGAGTTGGTTTTGAACCGGCGTGGCTTTACTTTAGACTTATTTTCTTGCAGGTTTACGCAGCAGCTGTTAACGTTGCATTAACCCGGTCATGCTGAGTTCAATGACACGTTCATTTTCTCTTTCTCTTTGGCACACGCACGCACGCCGCCTGGATCCTTTGGTGGTGCATGACGATACATTCAACTCCACCATTGAATTGTTTCAACAGTTGTGGAAAATGCTCACGATTAGTGCACATTTCTCAAAATGCTAAAAGAAATGTTGCGTTCGTGTAAGTTTGAGCATCAACTCTGCGCGGATGTCACCAAAATTGAAATGCCGATAACTAAACAGCATCAGTTGCTCAAATAACTAAACCAGGGCCTCTAATTTTCATTCCCCTCTAGATTTTACCTACAATGGTCATCCTCCACAGCCAAATCTCAAGTGTTCTTACTGAAAAACTTGCAGGTTACAATAATATTACGTTTTTGACATGACAGCTGCATGATAGCGGCTGTGCACGAATATGCAGCTACATGCAGTTTAAATGCATTTACAATAGGGTAATGTATCACCTGTATCCATAAACTTGTCATAACCAGAATGTTTTATGGTTTGATATTGACCATGAAATGTAAAGTGTCGTGCTTGTGATTTTAGTGTCCTTGCACTCGTTTGAGCACGGAAAAACACACAACAAATTGTGGGAGTGGATCATTTTATTTTTGTGCTGGAGTGATAACACAAGTGGCACAAAGGTGATTTGTTTAATCCCAAATGCCTGCAGTGTCTGTCAAAGTGTCATCATTCAAGATACTGAACCCCAAAGTTGTGTTGTTGGCGTGTAAATGTGTGTGATTAGTAATTTTCTCATGGGCTTTACAGCAGTGCTGAAATGTAAACTTATCAATTATTGTGATTTGTCAAGTATAAGTGGAAAATGCCTATATAAATACAGCTCCCGTAGCACATTATACTGTTTTTGTAACATCTGATCACTTCTGCTGACTGTAGTCATTCATAAACTGCAGTTCCTCATCTTAAAAGGCCTCTATTTACAGGGACTGACCACAGATCCCAAAATATTAGCATCATTGTGCTTGTAAGTGGTGGTGGGCCATTCAGATGAGACTAGAAACAAGCAAACAGTCATTATAAACCTCCTTATGACTTCATCACACAACTGTAGTCTAACTGACACTCACATATACACTTGCACACTCACACGCAGAGTTTTCCTGCCTGATTTAGTCAAAAACAAACTCACGCTACCCTCCAATTGCTAAGTTTACGCAACCACCTGTCCTGATGCACAATCCACTTACTGCACGGTGCATTCTTTCACCAACATTATCAGGTGATTTTAAGATTTAAATTTGCATCAAACACAGCAAATGTGCTTCAAATACGTCAACGTGTCCCCACATATGCTTATAGTTAAAACGTTGGCCATAATGTTGGCCACAGATTTCAAAACCTGCACAGAAAATGACAGAGAATTTTCCAATCAGCTGTTCTGTAAGTCCCACTAAACAGAGCCCGTTCTTCTGAATGAAAGGGTCTAGAGTAAAGCTCACCATAGCCCTGCTTCAGATTCTATTGACTCTGAGCCTTTAAAATAACCTTCCTTGCTTAGCCTGGGTATCATCTCATCCTACAGGTAGTATTTTTATGGGTTAGTCACACACCATCTGGTATAATGTTATGTTCTTGAGGAAAAAAACTTTTTCTCTGGACAACATTATCTACGATGTCATTTAAATGTGTTGCTGTTTTATCTATTTTAGTAACTTTGCGATTTTCCTTAAAGTGGGATCAGGGTGCTTTTTCTCACATGAGTTGTCACGGCACATGCTGCTTGGTTATTATTTTTTCTCATTTTAGTACAATCATGTTCCTGCACACATTTAGGGCCAATTCAGAGAGGAATATAATACACGGGATAGACTGTAGTTCTACAATAAATGTGGAAATAGATGGGCCACTCGCCATGCAACTGAAGGAGGCTGTTTCTCTTACATGGAGATTTATATTCTACCACAGACAACATAGTTTAGATTTTTTATGATAGGTTTTTCATTGATGCTTTAAAAATTCAAAAATATTAACTTGAGTACAATTAAACAGAACTGAATACAGGTGGTGTTTTGGGGGGGTTGGCTCCTTTTTTGTTCTTTTTTAAGAGCATCTTAGTGAAGAGTGTGTCTGCACACCACTATGCATGTATTAGCAAGTAGAAGGAAGGACATCTTAGGTTTGTGTGGATCTGTGTGTAAGTACACACTCGCACAAGCACAGATGGCAGCTGCTCAGCGAGACCTCTGAGTGGTAATTACTGAGCTTGAGACACGTTGGTTAACTCTTTGCGTTGCCGTTGACATTGTCTAGTGTTGTTACTAATGTAGGAATGGAATATAAGTGTAAAAAGACAAACTGCATTATTATATATTATATTATTATATAGGAAAATAAACCCAATCCGCTGCCATCAAATTAGTTTGGCTTTAAAACTGTTACTTGCAAAAGAAGAAAGATTTAATTTTATTTAAGTTTCTTTTTCATTTTTAACATCTGTAGTTCCTGTTTTCAGATTAAATTTCCTCAAAAGAATCACCTTTTTGAACATAGTTGCTGATAGTTTTGACATTATTGTTTGATACAGTAACTGTTCCATCCTTGATTTACCCAAAAATGCCACCTGACTGTGGTGAGCATGGAGTTGGTTAACTCTAACTTAGTGTTTTAGAGTCAAACCTAGCTGAATTGTGTTTGTGCCTTTTAATGGGACATGTACACATATGGATTTTATGTATATACAAGTTGGAATGAAATACTTTTGATGCGTACACGTATACAGATTTTAATTTTGTTGTTATATCTGCTAAAACAAGCTAAAAAGCATCATTAGCATTTTTGTTGAGGCATGACAGGGGAAGGAAGATTTCATATATAATGGGGTCCCAAAAGAGTAAGAAGTATTATATGTCATATTTCAGCATTACATGTGCACTTTGTTGCAGATTTCTTACCATGGCAGTGGAGAAGGAGAAAGCGATGACTCTGAGGGAGAAAACCAGGAGCTCGCACAAATTGACAGAGGTGTGTACACGTCCTCTACATTTCCATGTTATTATTTATCTCTAGCCTCTATTCTATTTCATGTTTATGAACTACTCCAGAGAGACGACGGAACTGCGCCCTCACTCCGTTGGCCACCAGTCAGCAGCACAACCAGAGTCCCCTCTCTCCTGCGCGGTTTCGCCGCCTTCGCCTCCTATTAGATGCCAACCTGGATCGACACTCTTCAGAGGAAGAGCTTGAACGTATCAGCTGTGGAGACAACAGGAAATGGGTGCCTAATCTTCCCCAGCACTGTAGTGATCATCACAGTAGTGCTTCCAGTGATGAGGAAGTGCGGGACCTCTGTGGTTATGGTGCACCTGCTGGTTCCACGAGGCCCCTGGTTGAGCCAGGTGCTTGCTTGGCTGCCTCCCCCAGTCCTGTTCTCTTCAGCTCCAGTCCACCACGTAGCCTCAAGCCCCCTCCCATGTGTTTTAAGGTGCAGGTGGTGGCACAACCCATTGTTCTCACCCATTTTGAGCAGACAGCACCTTACAGGAAGTACCGGCACAGTTTCTCTGGAGAGCCAAGGAGGCCTAGTCTGGACTTGGAGAAAATGCAACAGGTTTGTACTTAAGTCCTTCTGTAAATTAAAAGTTTTCCTGATAAACCTCCAGTTGGGAAATGATTCAAAAGCTCGAACGAGTATGATGGGCCAAGCATTTGATCCAAAAATATAATGACGTCCCCGCTGTCAACCCTACGCACACGGCCTCACAAATGCTCACACAAAACAAAATCTTTCCTGTTCATTGCCATACGCTTGCCACCATGGTGGTCTGGCTGGAGAGGGATGAAGGCAAGGGAAGCATGGACGACAGATGTCCACCCTCATTTCTCACAAAAGCTGGCAAATGAGGGGGAATGATTGAGGGGTAGAGGCAGAAGGAGAGGATTAGATAAACAACAGAAAAATGACAACCGCTAATGAGCAATGGAAACGCTGATCCTCTAATCATTAAAGCCCTAAAGACTTATTGGTGTTCTGTGTGTGCGTGGGTGGGGTGGGCACTGCACTTTTCTGGGGGTCCATTGGGAGTTTTTAGGGAGAAGAAGGGATTACAAAGGTGAAGAGAGAAGAACAGGAAGCATGTATGTAGTGGTGGCTGGGGAGGGCACCCATCATCTGCCTGTGTGTTTGGGCCTGCAGTCGAACATCCTCCTGTCTATGAGAGTGTTGCTGTATCTGTGTGAGTCCTTCCAAAATGTGGGCATGTGTGTGTTTGTGTGTGTGTAAGAGTGTGTGCACACTCAGCCAAGTGGAAAGGGAGGTCCTGCAGGGAATACAATAGGGGGCCGTCAGAGGTAGCAGCCTCCCATTAACCCTTTAGCTTGACAATATCCTTTTAAACATGAGCATGTTGCGAGGAACGTCTGCCTGGCCGTCCGTCCATCATAAATCATAGTTAATAAATGTCAGGCTTGAGGAGAAAAGTTGGAGTGTTGCATAGGTTTTATGTAAATGGTTATTTATGTAATATTTTAGTATCTATGGTACATATCAGTAAGGACTTTAATTGGTTATTTTTACAATTATGCTTAAATAATGTGTTTAGAAATGGGTAACCTGGATATGACAACCTGCAAGACTTGAGGAGCCTATATGTAATAGACTGAAATATAATAGTATCAATAAATATAATCATATGATACATAGAAATAAAATTAAACAAAAAAATACATTTTGTGTGTATTGTGTACATGGAAGTGTATTTATAGCAAAATACAAAACAAGGATAAATAATAAAAAGAATAGAAAATATATATCAAGAATATTCCTGCGAGAGGCTTGTGTTTCCATTTTTTCCCATACTCTGCGCCTTAGAGGCAAGCCTTGATCTGAGACAGTTCTATGATTGTGTGGTCCCCCCCCCACTGATTTCACTGTTGTGAAGTGTAGCAGCACTACTGTTTAGTGACGTGCATCAGTGAGGTTATTTGGAGACACTGGGCCTGTTTGCATCATACCACCCAGGAACTCATGTCATAGCTGACATTCTTTTCTCTTCACAGAAAATGCTGCTGAAAAAGAACTGTGGAGGGAAAACAAGGACAATTAAGATCAGAGTAAGTGAAATTGGATTCAGTTTAAGCTTCCCAACACTCGATGGAAACACTGTAATATTTCCTAAATAACCTTCTATTGTCAAAGTCTACTTTTGGGAGTTTACAGTAAGAAAAGTGTATAGGTTGAATAATTAATTTGTGAGGAAAGCACATTTGATCGTGCATTCTAACATGCCTGGACATCTTGGTATGCAGCAGGACGCTCCAGAAGGAGGCACAGTATGCTGTGAATGATGATGTTATTGTCACCTTGTGTGGGATAGTGTCAGTGCAACCTTATCAGCCATACATACTTGTATATGTACACAGTTTAGATGTAACAGCACAGATAAGGCAGTTCCCGTGTATTTACGTGTCATTGGTACAAGCTGGAGAATCTTTTAGAGTGGTTTAAACAAGGTAGTTGAGCATAGCAGGAGGAAGAGTTGGAGCATTGTGCAGTGTATTGGGAGTCATGGAGTAATTTTGCTTTTACAGCCTGGTTGGCTGCTATGGTTTAACTTCACCTGCACATAGAAATATTAGTCTGCTTTTCTCCCTGGCATCTTCAGCTGTGTTGTTGTTATAGTTAGTGGCGTCCGTGGGCATTGGGGATCTTCCTTTTCATAGGTTTAATGAGGGGTGTAATGATTCGGGAGCTGTTTTGGAGATTCGTGTCCACTTGAGCCACTGTGCACCACCCGCTCTTTGCGGCGGCTTTCTTTTCACCCTCTCGATAATGCTGAATAATCTTGTTTCCTCATTCCTCTTACCTTCGTAATCTGATAATATCAAACATGTACTGCGTTCAAGGGTCCATAGCAACATATTAAGGCATAACTAATTATTCAAGGCCGTGCTTCTCAGATTTTTTTTTCCCTTCCTTGAAAATATAGTGAAATAAAGATATAAAGTCCTGGTGATTATTGCACTCATTAAAGAAACATAAAGGTGATCCCTAATTGGTATTAGTTGATGCTTGCAGCGGTTCCAGTTGCCTGACAGCCAGATGGGCCTGGGTTCCACGACTCCTGGAACTTTGCGTGTTCTTCCTGTGTCTGCGTAGGTTTTCTCTGCGTGATCTGGCTTCCTCCCACAGTCCAAAGACATGCATTTGGGGGATAGTGGAATTGTTTACTCTCAATTATGAACGTGAGTTGTAAAGTAGATGCTCCCATTTACGTCCAAGAACTGATTTATAGTGGTTTTCCCTCTGCCAGATGTTTGAGAGCACATCTCCTGTTTTTTGAAATGTACTTTATTTGAGCACGGTTGAACATAGATGTCTATCAGAGTAATGAATATGAAAACTGAAGCAAAACTGCTCTATGAAGAACTTGTTAACAGAACAAGCATCTTTTGAGTGAACTGGAACTTCCTTCTGAGCTATGCTGAAAAGTCACATATATAAACAAATGTCTTACACTTCCCAACACAATCAGACGAGATTGGCAGTTTAATGATGCAGGAAGTACGCGCACAATCATTCACAAACACAGAAAAGAACAAATCACTTTTCAACAATCTAACCAAACAATTGTGACATGCTGCTGGAGCCAGTATTGTCCAGTACATAGAAAGGATATTCATTTATTTATTATTTGTTGGATTTTATTCATATTATATAATGATTTTCTATAGAAATTGACCTTTTGGCACAGCACTCATGAACATCTCTATAACTCTAAGATCTCTGATAAGCCCAAACTTGTGCTACATTAGCTCTGTTTTAAGGTCTCAATTCTTCCCAGTGCACAGGCTTCGTTCACGATCTGCAGGCTCTGGAGGAAAGTGCTGCCTCACTGCCAAAGCCAACATCATTTTCTCTCATTTCCTGCAGGGAGGAAAATGACGAGGGCTAATTTTAGATGGACTTGTGGAACAATGAGGGTCTGCAAAGCCACAGATTTGCTGTGAGAGTGCAAAAAGCATCCCAGTCAACCTGCTGTTTTCCTGAAAAATGAAATCAGTGTAATATGTTCTAATAATAGGTTACTGCTTGCCCATTGGATCAAATGGACCTCTCAGGGTGGTGACGGAACCCGTGCTGACATGAATGAATTATGTAACTTCCCAATAATAACATCTCTCTGTCTGTGTCCACAGAGTCTGAACAACAGTCGCCCTTCACCCAGGTTTACCTATGATCCCTCCATCTTTGCTTTCCGCTCCTTGAGCACTGGGCCTCCCTGTAGCGTCCTGACTCAGCCAGAGGATCCCTCCTCCTCTTAAAAGAAGTCATCCCCTTGCTGAATAATCCTTTTGCCATTTTCTTACCAATCAGATCTGGTTTTCCTTCTGTAGCAACACTACTGAGTGATTTTAGAAATGAGGTAGTTGTTTGTTATGGTTGAGCACACTCAGGAAATTTCAGCCTCTTATTTTAGCATTCTGACGCTACAACCTCCACATGGAATCATTATTTGGGGCGATGGTAAAAGGCCTTAGCACAACACATGTGAGGATAAGTCGTGTTTTGTCAGAAGACTGATAGGAAACAAACAAACCCCAGCGGAGGCCGAAAAAGACAAAGCCGAACATTTTCTGTGCTGGAAGTCGTTGGAGGTTTTATCACAGTAGTCAGTTGGAATAACACGTCCAGTATATAAGACAATCAAGCAGTACCAAGGTTTCTTCCACTAATGAGGTGGGGTTGAAATGGCTCAGATATGCGCGTTTCTGGATGTCTCGGAATATAAAAGTCATGAAGAGATTTCACAGATGTGTGACAACAGAGGAAAATAACATTTCTGAATTTGTCTTGCAGTACTCATACAGTCTCTTCTTTATTGACATTCTGCTGTTTTGTACTGAAATGAGGAAGTACAAGACTAGTGAGCTGTAGATGGCAAGTGTAATTGGTGCTGGGTGATGCCCAGTCAGTTGTAGTGTGCCATGTTTTCCCCTTATGTTGTACCTCACCTGCCAGGTAGAAGGGGACTACTGCAGAAAGAAAAAACCCAGTTGTTTTCTTAAGAAACCCCCCAAATCTCTGAATGCCTTTAAATTATAATCCTCTTGTGTTAAATGAAAGTTCTGTAATTATATGAACACATTTTCCACCACTGCAATGTGTTAATCCAGTGTTGCACAAACTGAACTAATAAATGCCCCATGGCGTCTTCTTTGGGTGGTCATTTGTTTTTGATTGTGGTATTCCCCATGAACCTCAACTTTTTTTGTCATGTTTAAGACGAATGGCTGCAAACATACAAAGCGTATATTGTATTTCCAAATTAGACGCATATTAGTATTTGCAGTGTTTAAGTACATGTTGACATGGTTGAGCGGAACTCATTTTAAAGAAAAAAACATTGCCGAACCACCTCAGAACATGAACTCCAATCAGGAGAATCCGTATCCACTGTTAGATATTTACCAGTACTATTACACTTATTCTAGCTCTCCAAGTGGATGTTTCCTGTTGTACAACGGCAGTAAGTGTGGAACGTCTACACATCTTGGCTATTCTAAGACAAATTTACTGGCCCTCCTTCTGTAAATATTCAGAGTAGTGGTTCCAGTTCATATTTTTAACTAACCCATCTCAATATTTCTTAAAATACACTGGTGCAGGTTTCAATATAAATACATTATGTATAAACAATGAGATTTTTTTTTTTAAGAATCTGAGATATTTATGTTTAATAGTGGACCTGCTTAAGAAAAATGTAATTAATGCAGGCTGCATGATGGACATGCAGAGACAGTGCATTTGGTGGACAAAAAGACATTTAATCCCTTATTAGCCGGTTAGAGCACGAAAAATCTGAGCAAACACATGCACCCAAGAGCAGAAGTATGCCAGATCACTTCCTGGGAAACTGTGTGTGTGTGTGTGTGCATGTGTGTGTGGACAGAGAAACATTATGTCAAACCTGTTAGACCACTTGTAGGCAACATCCATCTTTTGTAACATTTATTTAAACATTTATGACTGAATCGTTTTTTATTTTAATGTGGGAAAAACAATATCTGACAATAAGCAAACAGGAGAAATCCATTTCGAGGAAAGCACGACATACTGTAAAGAAAATGTGCTTCAAGCAGAAGTAAGAGGGCGTTTTGCACACAGCAAACACTACGTTTAGTTTGAATCTTTATCAGCTTACACTCAGCCTTCAAACCATCCAAGTGGTCTGAAAGCTGCTTTAGGGCTCCCTCTCACTCGCTTTTCTTTATGGAAAATAAAGACCGTAATAACAGAAGGTTACCACAGTGACTGACTATCCTGGAGGGGAGAGGAGGAGCCATATCATTTACAGCTCAGGACCTTTGTAGTTCTGTTTCAAAGATTTGGAATTCAGATTTTTTTTTTAAAAAGACCAGATTTGAGTGCTCGTCAGCTCTTACTGTCCAGTGAGCAATTGTAGCAGGCTGATGGCACAGGAAGGGACAATTAGGTTTAGTCCTGAAAATGTTTTCCTGCCACGAAATCAGTAGCCGTACTTGTCATTCAAAGCTGTTCGTCCATCTCCAGTCTGACCTGAGGGTATAAAAGGTGTTAGCACCATGAAAAGGCACAATAGTTTTTATCATCCCGAAACTCAAACAATAAGTCTGTAAAGGATTTGTATTGGTTGACCCACATAAAGTTGTAGTTTTCATCTCACTGGATTTAATGTAGATTTGAGTTAATATTTAGCATTCACAAAGTGTCTTTTCATATGTTATATGCACAACATTTAAATTCAGACGCAATATTAAACTATGTAATACAGTTTACTAATTACAAACTCTCGAAAGAGCAGTGACAACTAAAAAAAAAAACCTTTCTCCTTGTGCTCATCTATCATTTACGGAGGATAATGGAAACAGTTAAACAAGACTTAACTAAAAGATTCTACGGTAGTTAAATCCCAACAAACTAATTTTTGACCATTCAGGCTGGTTGTCAAATATGGTAAAATTGAATAGAGATTAATCTATTTTAGTCTGAGGATGCTAGAACTAAACAAATATACTGCAAGCAAAAGTGCCTTGTTGTAGTTTACCTGCAGGAGGGAGCCACATACTATAATCAGGGTCGTCCTCTGGATATTGTCCTGATAGCTGCACTGGAGGCTGTGGAGACAAATCAAAGAGACCATTGTACCTTGAATAGAGTGGCTGTCCCCGTGTCTGCATCTGTAAACCTACCCTCTTCGGGCCCAACACTCCCTTCTTTATTTTCTTTCTGGAGCTGCATTCTGCTGCTGGTTCTGCTGTCCCCTCAGCTCTGGACTCTGCAAGGACAAAGACATATTAGAGACTGGGTATCCAGACATATGTTGACATGCTGGAGATGGACCTACCTGGACAGGACTGGGCCATGCTGTTTCTAAGACGCTCAGGAACATGATCCCCTGTTCTGGTTGTATCTTCACCTTTCTTCTCTCTCTTTCCTCCATCTAACGTGAAACCATAAACATAAAATAATATAGTTTATAATAGCAAGTAATCAGTGGACCAGCAGTCCAACTGTGTCTTAGCCAGACTATTTTATGGTTATGAGGCATCTCTGGGTCTCTCGATGATTATGATATAAACACTCCCTCTCATTGTAACTTATACCAATGAGGACTTTTGAATATTTTTATTCCAATATTGCAGCATTACTCAGACAGGCACTTCTGATGTGACTCTAGACTAAAATTAAAATTAAACTGTGATCATTTGCTTCTTTTATTATTAACATTATAGCCTGTACGTGTATGCAAGATCTACACTTTCAACACCTAAGATTTGTGTGCATGCAAAGTGGTACTTGAACTATTTGATCTTTACAAAAGAATATTATACATCAATTATTAAGGTTAAAAAATGTTATATCCATGATACAAATAATACATTATTTTACCAAATTCTTTTAAATATTTTTTTATATTTAACTGTTGTAACGGGTGTTATAGCACTTGAATGATCAATGCTCATGATAATTATGTTCCTATACAGTAAATTTATATATTTTAAGATCAATCTTTGATTATTATTGAGTTAAAATTCACGTGGATTGTGAACTAAAATAAGTGTAAACCTGACAGCCATTTTTAAGGGGTTAAATTGTATTTCATTAATATTTTGGAAGGTTGAAGGAGAAGCTAGAAAAGACATTTTCCCATTTTTCATTACCGTTTTCCCCATTTAATTGTGCTGCTTCCAGGCTCTCGTCGGTGGCATCGTCATGACGTTCAGCTTCATCTTCGTCAATCGTTTCTGCCGCACTGGTTTTTTCTCCCACATCTTCATGTTTGTCTGCAGACTCCTCTTCTTCCTCTTCCTCCACTTCTTCTCCAGCAGATGAAACTGATTTCATGTTGAAGAGCTCCGCTGGCAAGTTGGCTCGTTTTGGTGGCAACTTCTACAAGAAAAAAAAGAAAACAACAATTTAAAAAAGATATTAAAGAAGCTGAGACAATTAAAAAAAAAGTGGAAGAGACGAGGCCTACCCCAATGGTGCCAGTCTTCAGTTTGAATTTGTTTCCTCCTTTCATTGCTCCAAATAAGGGTAATGCCTTTTTAGGCTTGTCTTGCTCCGAGATATTCCTATGAATACAAACAAAAAAGTGTTTAACTGGTTTAGGAAAAGATTTGAAAAATCTGCACGTGTGTTAAACCCCAAATAGATCTAACGCTGCTAAAAAAAAAGTAACATTTAAAATTGTACGTCCCCACTAACTTTGATAGTGAGGGTATCTGAGTGGGTCGCGTAAGCTTGATCAGTTTGTGGAGCCGCTGAACATCTTTGCGCAGGTCGGCAACGTGCAGGTGGAGTTTCTTGCGCTCTACAGAATCCATGACCTCCTTACTTCGCACAGCAGTCATGAAAGCGTCCAGCGGATCCTCAGTGGAAGAGCCGGCACAGTCTGAGGGATGAAACACACGATAACCCAAGGAGCTGCGACCCAACGGAGGGGGACGTGTGATGACTCACCTCCTTTTCCAACATTTAGTTTTCTCTGTGTCTCTGCCAATTCCTTCTCAACCTCCGCCAGTTTGGCTACCTAAGCAAAAATCACATACATGGAAGTTCCATAAAAACATACAAAAGCTACAGAAAAAACCTGCATTTTGGGGTAAGGTATACATCTCTTTATCATAGGAGTTTTCTAAAAAGAAGATACAAGGTCAGCAAGATGATTTTTACCAGTGATTTAAAAGTCTCCGGATGCTCCTCAATCTTTCCCGCCTTTTTCATTCTCTCCTCCCTCTTCTTTTCCACAGTGCCCGTTCGATCGAGGAACGTGTCATCGTCGCTGTCGTAATAGTCCTCATCTTCCCAGTTTTTCTTCTTGCGCTTACGGGAGACTAGAAATGAGACGTGACAATAAAAATCATTGACGTAAACATCAGGACTGTATGATGTTTAATGTTTTCACTGTGTCGAATCAGAAATGGACGTTCACACCTGCTTCTTGGCGCAATAGCCCTCTGGCTTCCAGCATCCGACAAGCTTCCAGACAGCAATGGATAGCTGCTTCTTTTTTTTTGCCTGTGTGCGTGACCTCGGCAACCAGTTGCCGTCCCAAGGCATCATCCACAGGAAGTCTGACAGGTGCAGCGGTGTCAAAGGGGGCGACTCCAGACACAATCAACAGGAAAAGTTCAGATTTTCTTTAAGGCCACTTACTTTATCCTGCACAGCCAGCTGCCACGACCTTTGTCCTCATACTCAAACTCCAGTTCTTCTCCTGAGAGGATCATTTGAACAAATATTAGATTACATAATGATAGGTGCCACTCTTGGAATAACCAAGTCATTTCACCTTCTCTGTCATAAAACCCCTGCAAGGCCTTCTTTGGGTCTTTAAGGTACGCGGCTTCCTGGTCCTCAAGAAACTCTGTTGAAAAAGGATTTTCCTCATTGTCGTCTTCCTCCGGAACCACTTCCTCAGCTTCATATATTGCAGAGGGAAAAAAAAGGGAAAGAAAAGCCCAAAATAATTAAAACAGTGCTTCTTTGGTTCAACAAAAATACATCAGCACAACTGAAAATACTGTGCCGGGTCACCATCTTTCAAGCTGTTTAACTCACCCATCCCCCATGAACAGCCCGAGTCTTCATTTGACGGTCTGCTCTGATTTTTACTTTCACCATCCTTGTCTTCCTCTCCTACCTCTTCATTATCAGAACCTTCTCCCATCATCCGCCTCTCCAGCTCCTCCTTCTTTTTCCGTGCCTGCTCCCTCAGTTCAGTCACCGTCAGCTCCGACTCCTCTTCCTCGTCATACTCTGGACCCTGGGAATGAAAAAAAAGTGCTTAAAAATGTTTTTGAATTCTATCTATTTCACCTGTTGGTTGAATCAAGAGGATTAAAAGATGTGTATATTTATTTCGCTCCTCTGCTTTTTATGTTAGATTACTGGGCCAATTCAAACAGGGTGTCTGGGTCGGGTCGCGGGGGCAGCAGCCTAAGCATGGATGCCCAGACTTCCCTCTCCCCAGACACTTCCTCCAGCTCTTAAGGGAGTATTCCGAGTATTCCACAGACCAGCCAAGAGACAGTCTCTCCAGCGTGTCCAGGGTCCACCTCGGTGCCTCTTCCTGGTGGGACATGCCTGGAACACCTCCCTTCAACTGAGATTAAGGGTGGTTCTTCAACCCATCATGAAGAATATAAGACCAAGGATCTTTACATTGAACAGCTTGGCGTTACCGGGGCCCACCCTGGAGCCAGGCATGGGGTTGGGGCTCACAGGCGAGCGCCTGGTGACCGGGTCTGTGCTCACGGGACTCAGCTGGGCTCAGCCCAAATTGGCCACGTGGGCTCATCACCCACAGGAAGATCCAAGGGGGGCAGGTGCAATGTGGTGTGGGTGGCAGTTGTCACCGGGGGCCTTGATGACCCAATCCTCAGATCATCAGGGTGTTTCATCATTAAATGATGAATGTTTAGGAATTTGTGCCTGCTACACTAACATTAATATATTCAGAGTTAAAGTAAATCAGGATGGACAGAGGACCCCAATGGCCTCATCAAAGTCTTAAATGTATATTTAGTAGGGGGGAGTCATTTACCTGCAGTATGAAAAGCCTGGTACTCCCACCAAACTTTAGAACATGGCCCACCCGTAACCTGATGTACGTCATCGGGGGAATCTTGTTCTTGTTGACCACGGTTCCGTGGGTGCTGCCCAAATCTTGAACGTAAAAGCCCGCATCCCCTCCAGTGGACTCGCCCTCCTCTGGCCGGCTGCGGTACTGGATCACCGCATGGTACCTGGAGATAGACGGATGCTCCAGAGAGACGTCACACACAGGTAAACGTCCCACCACGTAGTAGCTCTTCTCCGTGAGGGGCACGGTATCCACTATGGTGCCGTTTTTGAGGATTTCCAAAGAGTAAGAGCTATCTGGGGTGTTTCCACCCCAAGAAGGCTCAGTATATTTCAGAGGGGGGAAGTGGGCAGCCGAGGGCCCCGGAGAACGAAGCATCTTTTCTGACTGAACTTTGACAGGAGCCCGATACTTTTTGCCTTTAGCAACATCTATGCTCTCACCTTCCTCTATTTCAGTGGATTTGCTTTCTTTTCCACCATCAGCAGACTCGACCTGAATCGTGTCTCCGACTTTAAGTTTTTCCTCATCTGTCGTTTCGACTGCTAAAGGTTTGGACGGTGCAGAGACGCTGTTCCGATTGCTGGTGAGGGAAGGTGCTGCCAGAAGAGCTGGTTTCTTAAAAACGGGTACGTCCATATCCTTTTTTTCGGTCCCATCTGCATTCTCCATGACCGCACTCCCGTCTACATCCATCGTAGAATTAAGTTCCTCGTCAGTAATTTTTCAAACCCAAGTTTGGTGGATCGGAGTGGCGGCAGCCATGTTTATTATGGTGAAGGTTTCCTTTCTTCTTCGTCTTTGGATATATAGTCTGAACACTATGGCAACGACGTTTGGTTGGCCTCTAGTGGTCAGCATAGATATTGCGTCTGTCACTTGTACGTTATATAGTAAAGACTAACACATATGGAGCTCAGCTTGAAAAACTACACCTATCTTTTCCAAAAAAAAAAAAAAAATACATTCTGGAAATATATCATCATATCACCTTGAACCCTTATCAAGCCATACACTGAATGAATGCATAACACTTGGCACACTTGGAGAAATTCTGCTCATCATTATCATCGCTATCTTCATCTTCATCCCTATAACCGTAGCAGCTCTTCTCTGTGAATCCAACATGTGCTAGAGAGGGTGCTCAGCATCCAATAATTTGTCCAGTGTCCTCTTCTCCACCACAGCCTCAAAGGTGTCCTGGATGAAGCCATTGACAAACCCAGCTTTTTAATGATTGGATGGGTCCACACAATTATTGTCCAGTACCATTTAATTACAGTAGTTTTCTACAGGGTGGCTCTTTTTTTAATTAATTACAAAATCTATCAATAATGTCTCTTTAGGGAGTATATATATTGCCCTAACAACAAATGATTCAACTGAAAAACTGAATTGAAAAGTTTAGTTGTATTACCAGGGTAGCACAGTATTCCGTGACACAGTATTAAATAAGAAAATGTAATTAAAGAGTAGTCTTTTGTAAAGAGGTAGATTTTGAGTTCAGTATTCTGAGGTGGATGGGGACAGAGGATCTGAGTGAGCTGGATGGGTGGTGATATGGAGAAGATCTGACAGATTAAAAGAGGCTAGGTTTTGGATGGCTTTAAATGTATACAGAAGGATTTTGTGTTCTATTCTGAATTTGACTGGGATGTGGTCGAGTGAGGGAGTTCTGGTAATGAGACGAGCAGCAGCAAGGGAAGGGCAGAGATGTTTAATGTTGTGTGGATGGAAATATGCAGACCAATGTGACATTGAAGTGGTAGTGAGCTATCGATGATGATGCCCAGACTCCTAACCTGAGGAAGAGGAGAAGAAACTGTCATCTTTTGGATAGTGTAGATTTGGTTCCAAGGAGAAGGAATTCTCACTGGATCAATTCAGACTTCAACTGCATTTAAAAAAAAAAAAACCCATCAGTTGCATTTTGATTCATGCTTTAATTTTGTATATTTTTATTTTAAATCAACAAGTTAAATCACAATTTAACAAATTTGAGATGATGTTTTTGTACATTAAGGAATTTTACATGTATATTGATATATTCTTCTCTCTGGCTAACTGTTTTTGCCTACATCAAGCTGAATTAACCACCAGAAGTTTCTGCATGTAGGAGTTCAGCCATTTCTGTCTCTCCATGGATGTGAGCATCTTACTCTTCTCTCTGAAGGCAGCATCGTCAGCCATTACCATGTTCCTCTTCACCATACCACCACTCTGAGATGCCCATTCCTGAGGCAACACTCCGTCCAAGCTAGGAAAAAACAAGTAAGTAAGATTCTACACACCAGAGACACAGCGTTAGCACTTATTTTTATCATTTGACATGAGAAAAATTGTAAATATTGCACATGAAAAACAAAAACATCACTAATATGGGGTTACCTTGTCTCCATCCTTTGGGGTCCAAAAAGCCACCCTTGTTGCACGGGACCTCTCTTGTTACTCGCCGCTGCTTCAAGGGTGGGCGCTGACATTGTTTGAATTTTCCAATTGTGAAGAAAGAGCGATGGGAAAAACACATCCCAGTTGTCTTGTTTGGCAGCTGTGGCATCGTCAGAACTTTTGGAGAAGGACATAAACTAAACTTCTAGATAAATCATGCAAGCATTTAGCAGAAAACACAGCTCCAAATCTCAGATTGCATAATTTAAATCCTTTATATGCTCATTTTCAAAGTGCCATAGAAATGAAGGATTAAATGAGTGAGTGAGCACCTGTGAGACAGTCGAGGGAGACCAGATGTCATCAAAGTCATATCCAGGATGCAAAGTAACAGGAGTGAGACTTGATGGAAAGCAGTCAGTTTGCACATTCTGATAAAATGGAAAAGTTGCTTTCTTTAGAACAGTTCATCTTTAACATGACTAAAAGCCTCTGTGTTTTACAATGAAAACTATGTAAAGTCCCAGTTTGCAGAGCGCCACCAGTAGTTTATCCATTAACTTTCATTTGATAGGCACCAAATTTAAATGCTGCATATGTATATGTTGACATAGAATAATTACAAGAATATATGTGAAACCATTTTTTATTGCCAGATTGAGAAGTTTTTTTTAAAGTCTTTTATAAAACTAATTGCATTGTTGTTTCTTGGATTCATTTAGAAAACGGTTTGTGGATTTCTCACCTGTGTTTCATTTGAGTCGTAAATCGTAGTAGAGAGGTTAAAGGTGAGGTCCTCCAGCAGCAGCAGCAATGCTCCAGTATAACCCCCAACACGATGTTGTACGGCCAGTTGCTCTGGTGCCTCTCCAGTCTAGTCAAAACAGTGGGAAAGCCTTTCTGCTCCTGCTGCTTTGCATTCCCACTGCTATGTGTAGCATTTTTTTTCTAGCTCACATAAATATATATAGCCTGGACTGGAGTGTTTTGAGGAACTTGTATTCTTCTAATCTGCACCCACACACGTACTAGGGTACACACCTTTCTCCAGATCAAAGCAACTTTGACTTGAGCCTGCAAGAGGACAGCCCTAACAGGAGTGCTGTTGGCTTGTTAGAGTCCAGTCTTGAAAAGTCTCAGTCATGACGTTGCTGTGAAGAGCCCACCATCCTATTAGAGACACTCATTAAAGTGAACGCGTGGAAAGGTGTTCAGACAACCAAACAAGGACAAGGATCTATCTATCTATCTGTCTGTCTGTCTGTCTGTCTGTCTGTCTGTCTGTCTGTCTGTCTGTCTGTCTGTCTGTCTGTCTGTCTGTCTGTCTGTCTGTCTGTCTAATAAATTATGTATATTCTTGAGGAAAGTTGTGGTTGTATTGCTTTTAAGTGGTGAATGTCAATACGGTCTGGTTACTATACTTACGGTTAAATTGGTGGGTTCAACTCAATGTATCTTTTATTTATTTGATTTGGTTGAAATGTTGCAACAAAATAGTTTAGCAATTGAAGTAAAGATAATTTAATTATTTAATCCCAAAGTAAAGAACCACCGCTGTCCAAAAAAACAGAACAGAACAAAAAACAAAAAACAAACCAAAAAGTTCTTTCTTTGAGTCATGTGTAGTAAAACAAAGCTGAAGAAGAGTGAAAGAGAGTCCTGTTAGGGTGTTTTAGAGATCCCAAACAGCATATTTAAAGAGGGACAAAATGAGCATATGTATTTGATACTTTGTCCACTGGATATCAAATATTTATGTGTGGATTCGATGTAGCTAGAAGACCAAACGTGGAACCGCAGAAATGCAGCTTGTTACCTTTTGACAGCACCATTATCATTGGAAATAACAACGAGCAGCGCAGGAACCTGGCAACCATAATGAGGTCTGAGCATCACACTGATTTCACTGGCATAACAAGGCTTTGTCATAAAGCTCATGTCATGTTAGCTACATTCTCTGCAGAAATGTGGTTCAGCAGAACATTATTGAAGGATTTAACTGGATATGGATGCTGCACTGAAATATTATTATTTTCAGCACTGTTTGTGCTGCGGTAATCATGCAAATCTACGTTTATTAGATGTGATAGTTAAATTAAGGCATCGCCAAAGGTTTTTCATTGAATGTGGCCTGGGATGGATCACGTTTGCAAATCAAAAGATTGATTACAAAGTAATTAATAGAACTGCTCTCATTCACTCTGTGGCAAACTTCATACTAAGCAAATCGTGCTGTCATTTGTTGTTTTAGATATATATAATATAAATGATTTTTTTGTGCTACTCAACCAGTGAAAGGACAATTGATGCAATTAAAAGGTATGCTTTATTGCAAAAACACTGGGGCAAAATACAAAAACTAACAAATGAATCTTAACAAATGTAAGGTGAGGGATGCACAGGGATTAGTGCAAAATTGTAAAGCTGGTGAATGACTTAAACTCTTAACATAACCATGGCAACAGAAGCTCCAGGTCTTGGTCAGTTTTCTTAAATCAAGTATTTTATTTTATGAATCATCTTCATTCATTTATAGTGGAGATACGTACATCCTGAAAAGACACCAGCTGATTGCCGGACAAACAAATAGAACAACCAGTCACTTACATTCCTAACTAAGGTCCAAATCTGACTGAGCCCAGCTCATGCAGATTGAGCTCTTTGTAATAATGTCCATTAAATAATGACTTAAAGAGAGGATGTGTTTTTGTTACTGCATAATTTCCCATATTTTCGCATAATCTTCATTACAGAATTCTTTAAAACTGTCTTATACTACTACTACTGTCTTCATTTTTTGATAGTATTTAGCCATAGATGGAGTCAAATACATTTCGGAGTCAATATCTCTCAAAGCGCTGACAAAATTGTAATAGGAGTACAAAAGTAGAATGAAACTTCTAAAAGTCAGAAAAGAAATGAAAGCTTTGGTCCTTGGTCCTTGGTACTTGTGCTCTTTGCTCTAAATACTGCAAACTACTTAAAATGACTATTTGAAACATAGTTATCAACCAAAAATAATAAGAAACATCAACAAAAAAATTATAATGTATGGAGAAGAAAATACTTCAGTCCATACAGACATCAAATGGATATGGACCATACAATATATATTAATTACTGTTATTGGTATTTAAACACATTTAAGACAAGTCATACTAAGTCTGATCCACCACTATGAACACTCTTTACATTCAAGAGATAAAATTGTAACCTTTTTCCTCTGAATCAATTCTGGGTTCATTCAGTTGTCACGGTGACACACAGTTTAGCAACACAGGAGGAGGAGGTTACAAAGTAATGAGACTCTCCTCTTCCGCCTCTACTTCGGCATTATCGACAACCGCCACCTTGGCGGGGAAAAACCTTTGCACAGGCGGAGCAGGGGGAGGGTCGGTGGGACAGCTGCGGCTACGCTGGCTAATGGGCCGATCCCGCTGGTTATTGGGCTGATCCCTCTGGTTATTGGGCCGATCCCGCTGGTTATTAGGCTGATCCTGCTGGTTATTGGGCCGATCCCGCTGGTTGTTAGGCTGATCCTGCTGGTTATTGGGCTGATCCTGCTGGTTATTAGGCTGATCCTGCTGGTTATTGGGCCGATCCCGCTGGTTGTTAGGCTGATCCTGCTGGTTATTGGGCCGATCCTGCTGGTTATTAGGCTGATCCTGCTGGTTATTGGGCCGATCCCGCTGGTTGTTAGGCTGATCCTGCTGGTTATTGGGCTGGTCCCGTGGGTGATAGACAAAGCAGTAGGTTCCAGGCTGACAGCTGTTCTTGACACTGACAGCTAGCTCTGTGGGTTCCAGAGGCCGGTGATCACCATCCATGAACACGCTTAGTATGTACGAGTCTATTGGGGGACAACCAAAGCAAACATGGTATATTACCCTGATATTGTAGCCCTGACTACACATAAAAGATATTGCAGCATCATTGGTTCTGTGTAGGAATGCCTGTTTTCAGTAATAATGACCTTTGGTGGAAGGTCAGCATGTCTAGTAGCCAAATACCAGACAAAATAACAATTCAGTTCTAAAAATGCTTAGAATAAACACAATTAATGCTCACAAAGTGAGGAGGGAACTAGCAGTAATACAATGGTAATAAACCCTATTTTTAAAAATATTTACATACATAGTTTATAAAATGAAAATACAAAATATAATGACAATGTTTGCCAGGGACATTTGGCACAGTTATGGTGCTCTGTGCCACGTTGGATCCCTGTTGCTCTGCTGGACTCAGCAATAAAAGAGGGACTTGCATCCACTACTTAAAACTGTAACAGTAAAATGGAGTAATACCAAGATGTTATTTAAAAAAAACAAAAAACATAATTGATTCATAAAATTACATTTATTCACAGTTAGCATTCTTTTGAAAGTTATTTTCTATCGATTGTTTTGGTGCATTTTCTATGCCAGTAACTGTAATACTATAATTTACTAATCTGAGTTTATCATGCAGCTTTATGGTAAAGAAAAAAGTGAAGATAATAAGACAGTAATAAGAACCTTGTTCAAAGCGAGCTGCACACTGTTCAGCCAACTCATGAACCGTGGTCGAGGGAAGGACTCCTAGAGTTTTAGGATTACTTCCCATCTCGGGACAGCAAACTGTCAGGAAGTCCTGCACAGAAGACACAGTGAACGCACCTCAACCTCAAAATAACAACATTCCTCGGGATTTCTTTTAAATTCTCTGTTAAATTGTTATATCTTGCACTGAAAGTCTCTGAGTTTTTGTGTATGTGTATACCCGAACAGAGGCTTGTGTCACCCGCTCCTGGTTGAGTGTACGACGTCTTTCCCAGCGGTGGATGGAATCCTGGACTTCTCTGCTAAGTTGCCGTGTAGTTGACCTATGTTGGTCAAAAGACTTAAAGTGTTCCACGGCTCCATAGGTGGTGGTCAAATAGTATGATCCTACACATGGAAGCAATCAGCACACATGTTGAGATAAAGAAGTGTTAAGAATGTGTAAGAATTTGCAGTGTATTTAATGAAGGTGTGTGCTTGTGGACCTTCTCCTAGTGCTAAGGAGGGATCCATCAGTTCCATCATGTATTCAACGTCCAGCTGAAGGTTGGACAGATTGGATCTTGCCAAGACGTACATCATTACTGGCAGGAAGTCATCAGCACCATGGGCCCGCCCTGAACACACACACACGCACGCACGCACACACACACACACATTGACAAAGTGCATTCCCCAGCCCTTTACAATAACCTTAACATTTAATGCTCCTGTGATGCATAATACAGAACTGTACGGCTATATTTCATTTCACTAAACACCATTTTTCTGCGTGTTTTGCTCTGTAATTAAACTTCCAGATTTGAGTGATTTGATTTATTTAGTCCTGACATGCTTAATAGATTTGGCTAAATGTTTTCAATATTGCCCACACGGTTGATCATAGGTTTGCTATCTGGCCAAAATGGATATCTAGTAGACAACTAGTCTGAGGAATAGCTATTCTTGTTTTACATTTCCAAAAGAACACATGAGGAATCAGGAGCAATCAGAATGAAGGCTAGATGATGGTTCCGACCTGGACCGCTGACAGACATGGAATCATAGATGATCTTGCAGGCCTTCAGTAGCAGTTCGATCTTCTTCTGTGGAGAATAATCCAGATGGAGCTTGTTCAGTTTGATGCTGATCTTTTCCATTGCGGAGGCCTCAGGGACAGCAGTGGTTATTCCCAGAGCTGTGGTGGTGTTGCCGAGTACAATAGACTAACACACACAACAAAAACACTACATTAGTGTCATTAGTACCCTTAATTACTGTGGTATGTAATGTGGAGCAGTAAATGTATTGGACAAACAGTGACAAAAGAGTTCTGCCAGATCATAGGATAAATATAATGAACAAAATGAACTATTGGGATATATTTTACTTGTACGCGTTGAGCAAGACAAACCAGAGTAAATTTCTCCTGGCATGTAATTCTTGCCCAGGTTAAGATGAAAGTGACTGGTCTTGATGTTGGTTTCTGGATAGGAAACCACTGGGATAGGATCAATAAACTGTAGTGCAAGCGGCTGATAGTTGATGCCTGGCGCCACTCTTGTGGCGGACTTCACCAACTTCGGTTCCACCATCTACATTAATCTGCCACATTCTTTTAAGTGCTCCGCAGCTAGGGTATGTTTTTCTGCTGCACGGTCTTGCTTTGCGAAGATTCATCATTTGTCAAGTTTTCTCTGGTATAAATATTGGATGACAGCGTGGTCCCGTTTTATTCTGTGTCTTTTGGTTGGCTGTCTGAGGATCTTTTGTTTCTTCGGTGATTTAAAGGCATCTCAGCTTTGATCATCACATGCACCTCTTGATGTTTTTTGTTCAGTGTCTCTTCTCTGTCTTAAAAGGACTGATTTTTACACAAGGCTACGGCGTCCTCATCAACCAGTTATGCTCCATTGGGTCATTTCAGTCAAAGAGAAGGTTGAATCTATATGTGGAATTCTAATAACTTCAACATTTAGGCTATCATCCATCACAATAAGATAAACACGATTAAGAAACAATTGCTGTTTCTTCTTATATACTCTCTGATGAGCATGATGCTCCTGTCCACTGAGCTGACGTGAAGCTCTGTGCCTTTGGCCCACATTTAAACCAAATGTTTGCTGTCCTTCATTTTAAAGAGAGCTGCTTTTCACCTCCTCTATGTATTAGTTGTGCGTTAATGACCCATGTGAGTGTCTGGGGAACAGGTGTGATAGTGAGTGAGGATGAAAAAGGTTCTCTGGTGTTGCCACCCCCCCAAACTGTGCGTGCAGCATATTGTCTTGTGAGTGGCGGGGCAGGTCCTGGCGCTCTCCCGGGGCAGTGGCTTCTGGGGGGAAAGGCTTTGGTCACTCTGATATGCGGCGGATTCTGGGGCTAGGGGTGCGGGCCCTTGGACTTGTGGGGCCTCTCGTCTGGATGGCCGGCGCCTGTGGTATCCTGCTTCTGGAGGGGTGGGGGTAAACTGCCCCTCATCCCTTGGTATTGGTGCCTTTTGCGGTGTGGGCCCACTTCGGCAGTCCTTTGCTGTTCTGCTCTGGGGATGGGATTGTGGTTGTCCACAGACTGGTTGGCCCTTACGTCTGTTCTGACTGGCAGGGGTCATTGGGGTCGCTGTCTTTCTGTGCTGCTTGGGGCCTGATGCCTGGTTCAGCATGGTAGGGTTTCAGTGTCCCAGTCTTCAATACACCAAGTGGCAAACTCAACATACACACACTACACATACATACACGTAGCTATAGCTTCAGATCCGCATAAAGCATAAGCAATCGTGTAGACAACCTTTTGCTGCAATACCGCACTTGTGAAAGTTCACTGGGTGGCTTGAAGGCAGATTGTGTTGGTTGTGGTTTCTTGTTTCCAGTGTTGCTGTGGTCTGAACCCTTTTATCTCCACCATCATGCACTGTTGAAGGGCGTTCTCAAGTATCAGTGTGCAAGATCTGAATACATGTGTTTGTGGGTCCATAGGGGCAGACGTATGTGCGGGTAGATTGTGTTTAGTACTTTTTGTATTGCTGTTGTTCTGTTTTTGTTTTGATATATCTATTTTTTTCTTTTCTCTTTTGTCTCTTGCCTGTCTAATAGCAGTTTGTCTGTCTTGTAATTGTCCATCGGTTTACTCATTTTCCAGCAGTTGGGTTCAAGATTCATTTCAGAGAAGAAAAAAACAAAAAATAAAAAAGACCCACAGGTGCCTTCTGACCCGGAGGAGCCTTTTGATAGAGTTGGAAGTTCTAGAACCAAATGAATTCCAATGGCTGGGAACATGCGGTGGAATTTGTTGCCAAATGTGCTCTTGAGACAGGCAAAAGTCTTCCCGTTGTCCTTTCATACCTGGTGTTCTGTCAGCTGTTTCAGGCTGCCGTCATCTGTACGCAGTTTCTTCAGACTATGGTAGATTGGCTCTCTGAGGGGCTTCAGGACACTCTTGCACAGAGCAGCCTCTATGATGTTCTCTGCAGAAGTGCATGAAGCATTTAGTGTTTTCTATTTTTTAAAGACTAAACCACAATAATGACATGCACTTCTTTCAGAACCTCTGTCGAAAGCCGAGCACAGAATACGGAAATTACTTTACGCAACCTGGCTCTTCAGCTGAGTTGATCAGTGCGTTTACCCAGTTTGTCTTGTGTATACTGATGCTGTGGCTCCAGCATGGACTGCAGCTCTGTACTCTGTAGCAGGTAGCTCTTTAGTTGAGTGATCATCTGTCTAATCTCCTGTAACAGCTCAGTAGATGTTAAATGGTTCGACATGGTCTCTAAGGTGAAAGCACGATGTTCTTTTACCTAAGTGCAAAATAATATAAATTGGAGTTAGATGCCCAGTTGATGGTTAAAAACCAGTCTACAACAAATGAAGTGTTTTCCACTTTCACTTTTCTCACCAGGTTTCCAAAGTAACTCAGTGGATCTCTAGCCAGCTCTACAATGCGCTGTGTGAGGCGGCGGTCATGGCTGATGAGGCCAGTGAGGACAGTAGATAGACGATGGCGAGCTCTGTCCAGCATCACAGTAGTGGGGGCTCTTTTTACTGTCACCTTGGTGCTGCGGCTATCTGCAAGATGACTAATGAGGAACATACAGAAACTGTTATCTACCTTCACTCACATTTACTCAAATTCATCAGCACTGTCTTTTCAGGCCTTCTGGCACAGAAATATCAGAATATTCAAATATTACAATTTGATATATTATCGAGTGGTGGTAGCTGTGGGGAGTGCACTGGGAGTCGGAGGTGTTTCGGTTGCGGACAAAAAATTGGAATGTTGAGAATCAATCAATCAATCAATCAATCAATCAATCAATCTTTATTTATATAGTCTCTGCTACGATCAAAAAATTTTCTAGGCGCTTTACAGAATTCCAGGGCCTGACCCCCAACAAGAGACAAGGAAAAACTCCCCTATAACAGGAAGAAACCTTGAGAAACCTTGGGTGCTGGGTAGAGAGGAGAAGGGGGAGGACAGGTAGGGGAGAGAGAATAGGCAGAGAACATGCAAAGCTCGCTTTGACCACTCTCTGTTAGTGATTATCCATGTGTTGATTATATCTTTAATGTAAACTGCATGTCTCTTTTGTCCAGAGTGTATAAACAGTACTTTTCCCTCTGTGGGAGGACTAAAGTTTTTCTTCTTCTATTGACTTTGACCAGCATGATCAAATTGTCAGTAAAAGTTGTAAAATAATTAAAGAAATGGTGAAGCTGTGTGGGCGGCACGGTGGTGTGGTGGTTAGCCCTGTTGCCTCACAGCAAGAAGGCCCTGGGTTCGATCCCTGTAATCTTTAGTAAAGATTACTAAATGATTTGATATTCACGCATCTTCCAAACCTCATTTTGTGATATAGAACTTCAATTTGTCCCTCATTTGTTCTAACTCATGCTGCTCAAACCATAATGGAATTCTTAAGTGAGGAATTATGTCCTATTTCTGTATGCTAAACTACTTTTGTCAAGTTTTCTGACTGTGACGTGACCTGAGAGTGTTTGGGACTTACTTCTGCTGCTCCTGTTCTTGGCTTGCATCTCCTTCTTCCTCTGTGCTGCTGGAAGAGCAGGAGTCAGGGTCTGTTCCTATCACAGTGCCCCCCTGTGGGGAATATAGTGACACATCAGGCCGTCGTGGAGGAGAGGGAGCTGGCATTCTCATCCCGGGACCCTGATTAGGTGGTGCTGGCTGGTTGGTGCACACAGGTGAGTCACACGGCTTCCTTCTGGGAGGAGGCACAGGACGGGAAGGTCTCTTCACTGATGTGGGGCATTGGGAGCTGGATTTCTCTTTGCCGTACTTTTCCAATATTGTTTCTTTCTCCTTTTTTTCATTGTCCCCCTTTCCTTTTTCCTTTTTCATCTCTTCCTCCTGACTGTTCTCCATATTCCCACCATCTCCCAGCAGCCCTGATTTACATCCTGCTTTATGATCTCCCATCTCATCTCCTATTGTTCCTTCTGTTTTCTTTGCAGGATTTTGTCCCTTCTCTCTCTCCCTCCCGTCCCCAGCATCTTGGTTGCTGCTTTTTCTAGAGGAGATGCGACAGAGAGGAGCAGGAGGCAGAGGAGGAGCACCTCGGCTGTGCAGGGGGACTGGAGGCCTCAAAGGAGCAGGTGACGTTGACTTCCTCTCTTCTTCCTCCCCTGAGTTCCCCTTTACTTCCTCTTTTGTCTTAGCTGCTGAACCTACAGAAGTTGAAGGGGGCATTGGAGAAGATGTGAACAGGAGGCCCATCCCTGATCCTATGCCCACACTAGGAGGTCGGGGGGGAGGTCGTTTGTATTTAATGTCCTGGTTGTTTACAGTTTTCTTTGGATCTTTGACCTCTAGGCTGGTGTTCTGTGTGGAGTCACCATTCTGTAGTAAAGATGTGATATTTTGATTGGTGCTAGTATGAAGGGTAGAGATAAGAGGCTGATTTGGGTCTTTAACGGAAGTTTCGCCTAGAGTGATTGGATTCACATATAAGTACATTTTGCTGTCGTCCTGGTTTGTTTCTTGCTGGTGAATGTCAGATGTCCAGAAATCTGCAACATATGGGATCCTTGTTGAAATTTAAGTAATCACATCTAACGCTTATTTATTTGTAACATAACATATTTATTATACACTCTAATACTCATCCCGTTATCTTGTACTTAAGTTGTTAATTTCATCTTTTAATTGAGTTCATGTGAAGTATGCACCCATACCTGCACCCATAGCAGCGATGATCTCCAAGTCCTCCTTCTTAGTTGCCGTGGTAATGGCCTGGGGTAATCTCAGTGGGATAGCTAGGATGTCTCTGATTGGTGAATTCAAATGTTAAAAGGTAACAATACATGTTTGCAATGAATTGAACTAGTTAGACAGATCAGTGCCTTTTTTGTGTGACAGCACATTAATCCATTAATCGGTATGTATATAGTATGTATGCTTTTATATTTACATTCATGCTTAACTGTTTCCTGTATAAATTTAAAAAAAATTCTTCATATCCAAAATAGTACAAACTGTGTTGATACACGTACCTGCTAATACAGTAGAATGAGACCAGTTTGAAGATGTCATCAAAAACCAGTGAAGAACCATCTAAGTGGATGTCTAAGTGGAAACATGAACCACAAATGATCAGTCAGTCACTCCCATGCCAATGATCTCTATTCCCATTGAATCAGCATTAGTGTGTAGCATACATGCTTTGTGCTGTTTTATTAACAGATTTTGAACGAGTGGTGTCCCCTCCTCTTCAGACAGACGTACTGATAGAGTCAGACTGTTGTCTTCTCTGGTGTGAATAAGGAAAGTCTGCAAACATCATAAATAGCAATCAGAATTATATTTACAGCAATTTCATGCTACGCTATTTAGCTGCAACACCAGTGGGTCAGAGCACAAGAATTCATTAACCTTATTCTGGACAATTTGATTCTTGACACATTGATTTTTCAGCACAATGGTTCAAACTTGTGAGGTGTGGCCAATCATCAGTGGCCCAGATTTCTCAAACTAGTGAACATTTAGAAATAAAAGCAATGACGTTTCCAAAGTCTCTCCCCAGGGATGGTTTAGAAATAAAAATATAGCATCTACAAAATGGAACTTTGTGGTTGTTAGTTGTTGATGTTGCATTTGTAACATACCCCAGCTGTTGTTTGTTCCATTATATTCTTGATTTGATCTTTACTGAATCCTTTGGGTTGCCATATGGAGGAGCTTGCTGTCAGTCGATCAGAAGGCGTTAACAGCTGAGGACTGCTGGATGACGTGGTGAAGTCAGAGGGTGGTAACAGTTTTGAGGATAATGGAGCAGGAAGTGGGGGGCTTGAAGAGGCCGGATCAGCAGAGGCAATGTTTTGGGGAATAAGTAGGGGTGAAGAGGAGACCAGAGTAGGAAAGAGAGGGGGAGGCAAGGTGTTTTGCTGAACACCTTCTGTGCAGGAGGCAGAGATGGAGTTTGAAAGGGCGACAAGGGGGGGCGGTGAGGACTTTGTAGGTGGTGGAGGTCTGGGTCGACCTGGCCGAGCTGGAGGGAGGGAAGAAGGGAGGGAGCGAGATGAATGGAGAGAGGATGGAGGCTCCGCAGTTGTAGAGGAGATATCTGGAGTTTCAGGTGCTCCCATCAGAGTGCTTGTGTGCCTGCAAACAAGACAGAAAGGTACACGTAGAAATGGAAATCAAAAAATAGGGTTTGCAGTTTGCTTTCAGTAATAAAGACATGTAACGCGGAGTCTGATTCATCATGTGTGGGGAATGAAATGTCGCTACAGGAAGATGGATTTAAATGTGTCATGTGATGTATATTTGTGTTAGAGAGGATTATTGAACTGTTGTTATCAGGCGCTAGCAGTTTGCGTTCATTTTCTTCAGAAATGCCAAGGTTCCAATTTGTCTTAAACTAACTATGACATGTCAGAGACATCTGAAAATAAAATGACTTTTTTCATTTATTTGAGTGCTCTTTCCTTTCATTGAAAGTAAAATAAAAGTCTAACAAAGGTCATATAACACCTTGGAGGTAAAAAGGATTACCACCTCTACTGTATATAGAAGCAAGCTTCTATTACAAAAACAACTCATTTCCACTTTCCAATCGGCCAATTTTATAGAGAGCTAGCATTCCAGTTGATGCAGTGGATTTTGGGGACTGCATATTTGTCTAGTTGCCTCACCTTATGGACTAACTGCAGTTATACTGGAAAACAATGCATGCGTACTTGAATTTAGCATGTATGATCTCAACACACACACACACACACACACACACACACACACACACACACACACACACACACACACACATATTGGGAAAATACAAAACACAAACAAAGTTGGCAAGGAAACAAATTCAAGGTCTTCCAGTAACATTGTAAATAAAAGCTACATTTCCTTTTGATTAACTTCTGCAGTCATCTTAGATGTTGTCAAGGTTCACAAAACAAGTTCACATATATTTCATATCTCTTTCCAGCATAATAATAATTTTAAAAAAAATAGAAAAAGCCTTCAGACACAATCAAATATCCCTTGATGTAAATGGTGATGTTAATGCTGGGAGACCTGGTGTTGCAGATCTGCTGACCTATTTATTAGTCGTGACTCATAACATCTGTTTTTCCTTCTCAGACTGCCTGACTGTCCACCCTCTACTCCTCCTGCCCTCCACCACCATCCCCTTTTTAAAAAAAACAATCTTTGTACTTCACTTTTTACTCAAACTATTTTATTTCAGACCCACAGACTCACCCTGCATCTTTAGAAAGAGCGTCAGCCTCCATTATACTTCGGCAGATTGAGAGTCTGATTCCTCTGTGTCACTCTTTCTTCTCTCTCTCTTTTCCTCTCAGTTCCATCGAAAACTCCACCTCTCCTCAGGCCCTCCTTCTTTGCCTGCCCCTTGTTGATCTTATAAGATTTAAGGAGAAAAGCGAAAGGCGAGGGGAAAATATCTCTGTCTATGTCAGCCCTCTCTTCTGTTTCTGCCTCAACTTCCTGTGCTGATTGTCAAACAGGAAGAGGCCAAACATGTTGGTCAGACTTCCCCTATTTTCTCGGGGGGTTTTTTTTGGTCACACCTCATTAATTCTCACACAATGATGCTCACTTGTTGTTCTACTGTAGATAAATCCAGCGTTCGAGTGCTCTTTCTTCTTTTCATTCCTTAAATCTCATCAGGACTATACTTTAGCACAAAACCACAACATAGCCCCTGTTTACAAGGACTTTCAGCCTCTTCCCTTTCCTCCCTTCCCCCCTCCCCTTTTCTTTAAAAGATTCCAGATGCTCTCCTTCAAACAGCGGAATGTGCCACTTTTTGTCCCTTCCCCCCCTCAGTCTCTTTCTGTGTGCAATCCCTTCTTCAACAGCATTATATCTAAGAGTTGAACGCTAAAGATCAAGAGGAAATATTTAAGACTGAATATCTACAAACAAAAACAAATAAAAACTATAATGTATAGACATGCTGACGGTGCACGTTCCCTGGCAGACATACACCATATGTTAGAAAATGTCTTTGCTTAGCAGTTCAGCCTCTACCTATCAACATCAGTGAACATCCACTGGAGGGAGCCCTGAACACAAACATTAGCCTTCGAATGGCCACGATGAAGGCAGGAAATGTAGAATCCTCTCCACAGTGAGGTGTGGTTTATCCTCTTTAGCTGGTCTCTTCTCCGTGAAGAGTATCACGAGGACAAGCTGGTTGTGGTGGCAAATGAAGCAGTTCCACTGAAACAAAGGCTGTACGAAACCCTGTTGTGTTTAAAAAGATGCAAGGTGGTCATAATGAAGCTGCAAATAAAGCCACTTTGTGGGGATCTATGTTTCCAGAATGTGGCTTTATTATGTCTGTCTATTAATAGTGTGGGCCTCCTTCAAAATTCTGATAACCATGTTCTAATCATCTGATGTGATTCACCTGCATATTTTTTTTTTAGCCATTTTAAATGTCTATTTATTCATACACAGAAATTGTGTTTTTAAAAATGTAATTTTGCAGAGTCGTCTGAAGGCTTTTGTCAATTTTTAGTTGTTCAGCTGTGTTACTTCAGTATCTAAAATTCTTGGCTCCTCACTTTACTTTGCGAGCTTACTGGGCCCACTGTGAACAGCGAAAATATAATTTGTGGTATTTGTGTCAGGTACAGGACACCATATGTTGTGCCAGACACCAGCTGCGTTGCTTCTGAACTTGTCCTTTATCTTCTTGCCGTTTTCAGGTTTGGATGGAAAAGAAATGACTGTTTGGTTGATCTGATAGATTTATTTACTGGGTGTTAGACGTGGTTGAATTCCTCAGCTTACAGGTATTTACTGCTGACAAACAAAAGAGGATTATTGCGTAAGAAGTATTCTCATATGGCTTGAGTTTCTATGGGGGCAGATGGTTGATGTAAATGGCAGATATGATGCTCCGATTGTTCCACTACTCCGATTGTTCCTTCACTTCCACTACTTTTTTTCCCTGTAGCTTATTTGATTTTAAGATAGAACACTCATTAATGTAGGTTATTTGGTAGTGTAATGCCTTGTGGTTTTGCAAGGTAACTATGTAGTTTTGATTGTGAGCAAAACAAATTTTGTAGAATATGGTTTTTAAATGAATCCTGAAGCCATTTACATGGCTATTTGTATTTTAGGGTATTTGTACGATGCATGGTTCATCTAAACCAAATATAACTCTCCTAATCAGTACACCACTATGTACATACAACTCAATAATATGAGTAATTTGTGTATAATTTGTGTACGGTTTACATTTTTAAATGGCCCTCTTTGGTAGTGTTCTTAAGGTGGCGACAGAAAAATTTGCAGATTTTTTTTAGTGTATGTGGGGGGTGTAGCGTGTCTGGAGCATCAGGATGTGCCGTTGATCATTTGTTTTATTGTTCGAGAGATGAAACTGTGAGTGGCAATCAAAAGGTGTGGGCAGCTCCCTGAAATCCTTTTCCTTGGAAATAAGTGAGGCTGGTTTTGCTGTAGCCACCTACGTTCCTTTTTTTTTTTCTTTTTATCGGTGCATGCTAGAGCTCCTGCTCTTGCTGCAGCAGCTACTGCTGCGGCTCCTGCTAATTATTCTCTACGTTATTTTGTCTTTGTTCCAAATAGAGTCTGTATTTGATTTAATTCCCTCTGGTGGTGATCATTTTAAAATGGATGGCAACGCAAAACTATATTTCACACAGTTTTGTATTTCATTATACCTGATTCTGCTATTTGCTTTTGGAAATAATTACAGTTTTCATATTTTACTGTTCGAGACATGAGTATTCATGATCCTCTCTCACTCATTCTGCCGCCTCCACATTGATATGGTGTGTTGGATTAACGCTGAGGTGAAGAGTGGGAGGTAGAGGGCAAACTGAGAGGACTACAACACAGAGGGAAAGTGAGTGGGAGATAGATAGATAGATAGATAGATAGATAGATAGATAGATAGATAGATAGATAGATAGATAGATAGGTAGATAGATAGATAGATAGATAGATAGATAGATAGATAGATAGATAGATAGATAGATAGATAGATAGATAGATAGATAGATAGATAGACAGACAGATAGAGAGAGAGAGAGAGAGAGAGAGAGAGAGAGAGCAGTTAAATGTGTGTGGAGGTAAGATAAAAAGCGGAAAAAAGAGGAAACCAAACCAAGGAAACCAAAAACACCTAGAGAGGAGAAGTTGGTCTCTGCAGCTTCATAGCTCTCAAAGCCCTGGAGCTGTATAGTGTATACATGGGAGGGAGAAATAGAGACAGGGAAACAGAAGGCTAGAGCTAGAGAGCAAGCGAGGCTGAACTGAGGAAAAGAAAAGCTTGACAACAGAGAGAGGGAGAGAAAGAGGAGGATGGTTTGTGTTGGTGTGCTGGTTGGCAAAGAGGGAGTTTGTCAAAAAAGCCTTCCTCTGACAGAAGGCATGATTCACAGCAGAGAGAGAGGCAGCACAAGCGAAAGAAAGAGAGAAAACAGCAGAAAGAGAGAGAGAGAGAGGGAAAACGGGGAAGAGATGCCAGTAAGAACAACAAATCAAGGATGCTGATTTGAGAATGACAAGACATCAGGAGGATGGACAAAGCTCGACGGAGTGGACTAAATGATGCCGTTTAATGAGCGTAACCGTGGCGATAAGGTGCTTCATTTTGTATTGATCTGAGAAAAATAGAGCAGCAGTGGTGAACGAGAGAGGTAGAGATTTTGCAGAACAAATGTGATTTCAAAGATCGATGGAGTGATTGTAGGACTGATTTGTAATGATTGCCAGTCTGCCTTTTGATGAAGCTGAACTAATTTGTGATGGAAGCATCGCTAACAGATGCTAATTAGGTGGTGGTTTCTCTTAAACAATTGCGTGTTTCTGAAGTATGGTTTGTTACCGCCATAGATTCACCAGACTTTGAGTTGGTAGCTAGGTGCATTTAAAGGAGGACTGCTGGAAAACCTCTATTTCAGAATGCCCCAGAATTTACCTTGTTCTCAAATACTTCTCATTGATGGAGGAAATAGCATTGAAGGATTCTTGAAGTCATTTTTAACTTTATTTCAGGCATCAAATTTGCATGGTTTGTTTTTTGCTATTCAGTACACTTAAGGCACAAGGAAAGCTCTGTTGCACTTTACCTATTTTTGCACAGATACAACTCACTATTGCTCATCGCTCATCATTTCATGGCTTACTTTTGGTATAGAAAAGGTCCCACTTCTATTGTATATAGTAACCTATATTAGGAATGCTGAAATACAAAACACAATGGCTGTATAAAATCATACATAAATACAGTAATGGATGTATGTTTGTACTAAGATTATAAAATATATGTTATGTTTAAGTAAGCTATTTAGTTAACTGTGGGTAGTATATATTTTCTTTGACTGTGTAGGCGTCACACAGGTTTCTATATGGGTACCAAAATGAACAGAGGAGCGTTGCAGCAGTTGTTAGAGATAACAAATTTCTTAGTCTTGTTTTATTGTCTCGTGTTTTGAAGTGACAGCTTCCTGCCCTTGTGTGCTGACAAACCTTTAGTGATTTTCTGTCCCATCGTGTCCGTTCTGCAGTACCTGGTGCATTTAGTGTCTCCTTTTCCCCGCTTCATGCTATTGCCTCTTGAAAGTATAGTGATCTGCTGTTTGTAAGTTTAGAGTTTTATGTTTCCTCATTTTGAAAGAGACACATTGATTCATTTCTCCTGCCTCACGTTGCGCATTTGAGTTCTTGTGTCCCAATTACGCCGATCTGGCCACCACGGACCAAAGCAGACGTTTTGTGAGAGGCTATCAGATCCCAGGGTACCTAGCGTAGCAATTGGAGATGCAGTTGACAGCCGTAGGGAATTGCTAAGCTGATATCATCAGATCCATGAAAAGACAACCTCTAGGAAAGCCAGAGCTGGCCCAGTGAACACAACAGCTCTTAAAGCAATTTTTACCTTTATTACACAACTCTTACAAAAAATTTGACCATGAACAACTCCCCCTCTCTCCAAAGTCCCACTCATTTCATGCTGCCGGACCTCTGACACTCCCCTCACTTCCCTTACACAAGTGGTGGGAAAGTGAATGTTGAGGCAGAGGAGGCATAAAGTGCTTTTCCACTACACAGTATCGGCTATACATGTTTCAACTCCACACTGTACGGCATGGCCATGTTGCTTTTCCATTACACCATATTACCTCTTCAATGAAGGCAGGATCTTCATGACATGGCGGTTGTAAACTCTTGTGATGCAAAATGTAGCAAGACCTCATTGAAAGTGCGCATGCATTTTTAAGTGACACTAAACATAGTGTGATTTTTCAAACGTTGCTGAAAACCTGAATTTACATTTTTCCTCATTAGCGAAGCAATGGCAAGCAAGCTGGGGGCAGAGTTATTTACCAATGGGGTGGCTAGCTGCTTAGCTTAAAACAGTACCAAATAACCTAAACATTTCTGAAATAGCATGTTCACAAATATGCTGTTTCATGTCAAACAGTCCACCATGGGCTACACCAACTCTCTACTATGCGTGGCAGACAGTGAAATATATACGTTATATATGTAACATATAATATTGTAGTGTGTTTGGGGCGTAGGAGTGATGGGGTTTCCAGCATGCTTTGGGACGGTGTGTTTGAGGATATAATTAATAAAGTCAATTATGTTAAAAATCACCAGAAATGTTATCTTTCACACAATCGTGGTACTGCTCTACACACTAATATTGCTGTGTTCCAGTAGTCCAGAATTAGTGATTAGTGAAATAATCACATTAACATCATGAGTAAATTTCTGTGGTTAGTGACCTCCCTTCAATAATAGCCGTCATAATTATAAGTTAGAGGTTAATAAGCAGCATTTCTCGTGTGGCGCACAGCTGTTTGACGCAAAGTTGCATCAAACAGCTGTGTTAATTTACCCAAACAGAAACATTTTTCAGATATTTTAGTTTCGATATTGTCATACACTTGTGTGAAGGTGCTGTCAGCTCATTAGTCACAGTCCAGGAGAGGGCTGGGAATAGATTTACTGAACAGTTTACTTATTAGCCATTAAGTCTTTTAGGTCTAGGTTAACTCCATCTTCCAAACAGCTCTTTGTTGGATCAGGGTACCCCCTTGCCTGCACCCATTAATATTTATTTTTTGAAATATTGTTTGCGTAGTTCTCGTGACTTGACACTGATATCAAATATTATGACCTGAACATAATAGTATCTACTCAGCACGCTTGAAACGCCAGCTGAATAAAAAAGTACACACCAAACTAACGTTCATAATTGTGTGTCAATCGTGACGTTAATCTTCTTTGCACAAATAACATATTACAGAACTATAGTAACTGATTGCATTTGAATGCTTTTTTATCACATGTAATACTGCGTTCCAGGTTTAAGCAAACTAAAACGAGACCGCTCTGTTGCTCTGCAGCAGAGGCGCACGACTCTCAAGCAGTGACAGCAGTAGGAAAATAGAAGGGACGCAGGGCCGGATGACAGACAGGAAGCTCTGGTCACACTGTTATCAGATATGTATCAGAATTGAATCTTCATGAGTTTCAACATTTGCTAGATTCTTTTATATTTTAGCTTACATATGTGCATCAGAAGCATTTAAAGATTCTTTTTTTAAATTCATGGCTATAAGAGAGGGATCAACATAGATGCAGGATGACCTTTTGACCTACAGAGGGCCTCCTTCAACACCACAACTCCCAGTGCTGCAATAGAATCGATAAGAGTCTGATGGCCCAGAATTGGTATATAAACGTGCTTCCATTAAACCAGCCTCCTGAGACCATTACAGTGACTGAGAAGAAATGGTGGACCGTGACTCATCGCATCCCTTAAAGATTATAATTAAAAATGGCACACTGATTTCTTGGCTTTTCATTTGACTCCGCCCAACATACCTCCATATTTGCTGTCCCAGTGCATTAAAAGCAAGGCCATATCTTCAACAACCTCCACAGTGCTTATCTGTTAGAAGGAATGGGCTAACTGCAAACTGCAAGTTATGTGTAATAACTTGGTCTTGTCTTCTGATGAAACTTTACACATCATGGATGTTAGAAAGGAAATAAAATAATTAATTCACTGCCAAGGCTCCTCCACACAAACCAACTTCTTACTCTCTAAAATACTGCTGAAACCTGGAGAAGAAACTTTCAGTCTGACACAATTTATGACTTATAATAAGTTTTTTTCCCCCAGAAGACAATAATCCCAGACATACAGCAAACGTTAAAACAGAAATAATTCAATGACCAGTTAAATGTTTTGGAGCTTATTGTTACTAATTCTGTAGTTCCAGTTATTATCATAGACAGACAAATTATCATACTTAGGGGGTCGTCTAATTATTAGGTTAACATCTTAGCTATGCTGCTATAGGCCGAGGCTGCCGGGGTCCAGAAACATGATCACCTGACAGGCCTCTGTCACCCCACTGGGTCATGGTTTCCTCTCCTCTCCTCTCCTCTCCTCTCCTCTCCTCTCCTCTCCTCTCCTCTCCTCTCCTCTCCTCTCCTCTCCTCTCCTCTCCTCTCCTCTCCTCTCCTCTCCTCTCCTCTCCTGTCCTGTCCTTCCCTCTACCTCTCCTCCCCCTTCTCCTCTCTCTCTACCCAGCCGGCCATCAGCAGGAGGGTCCCCCTACATGAGCCTGGTCCTGCTCAGGGTTTCTTCCTGTTAAAGGGGAGTTTTTCTTTGCCACTGTCTCTTGTTGGGGGTCAGGCCCTGGGATTCTGGAAAGTGCCTAGAAACAATTTTGATTTCAACAGAGACTATATAAATAAATAATGATTGATTGATAAAATATGTGGCTGGGCTTGAAAAGAGCTGTTCATGCTCTGCTGGGCAATGAGACAGAGCTCTTTTGAAAGAAATAATATTGTAAAAAATTGTAGTGTCCAAATGTGTCCACCTGATTGAGACATACTGTATCCATACAGACTCAGTGCTGTGATTTCAACCAAAGGTAAATCTACTAAATACTGAACTGAAGGGAGTTAAAAAAAAAAGGGCCAACACGATAGAGCATAGTGCCCCACCCTAATTATTTCCTAGTTTTCAGTGTGTTCTCTTGTCCTGATCCTTGTTTTATCTGTTCTTACTGCTGCCTCTTTTGTCCATATATATGATGTATAATTCTGCTGCAATTATGCATGTGTATGCATATATGCACATTTTTACTTGAGAGGAAGGTTTTTCTCAACAAAATATTTATAAATGTTCTGCAGGCACTTCTGTAGTCTGATTTTTTTTGGGAATTCCTCCTTGAGATGTAATATTGAAAGAAAATTATTGTAATTACTTAAATAACATTGTTGGGAATTTTATTGGTACCAGGCATGTATACTGATCTTTAAGTTGACTTTTTTTTTTTTTTTTTAAGAAAATAGTACAATGTCTTTGCAATCTGATATCATTATGTTTTTTTTTGTTTTTTTTAATTGTTTATGACTTTTTCCAGGGCTATCTTCTATTCAAACTGAATGTTTTTTCCTTATTTTATGTGCAGCCTGGCAGCAGTTTTCAACAATGGCAAACAAGATGACTGAAGAAGACTAGACCTTCCATTCACTGTGCTCAGCCTTTGTGTCTGACACAACACATCGTTCCTGGATGAAGACATAATTGGCTGCCACAAGAAGAGGAAAACGCAAACAAAAGAAAAACATCGAAGATAAATTCAAATATATTCATACTGAACAGAGTGGTAGAGAAAATGAGCCATGGGGAAGGATAGAATCGTGCTTCAGTACTTCAGTGCAGAAAAATGACTTTTTTGGCTTATATTTTTCTTTAATTTTTTCAATGTTTACATCATAGCTGGCTGCCAAAAGATTTGAAAAACTATTTATTTTCAGAGGTGATAACATTAAAACACTCAAAATTCGTCCTTCAAATTTGGCACATTCCTCCCACCGTCCACTCCCACAGACAGCCATCCTCCCAATCATGGGCAAACCTCTTAGCCGTCCTGGATGCTTCAGGAGAAGTTCCTGCTGCCTGGAGAAACATGGGGCTGGGGATGTGGGAGTGGGGGGGAGAGTGGTAGGAATGGAAACAAGGTATGGGGATGGCTACATACCCCAACGGTCCATCTATGAAACAATGTGCATGAACGAACAGATAGACAGGAGAGACTTTGGAGCTGAAGGGAGCTTTAGCTACTCTGCAAGTGGTTCTCTGAGGGTTAGCAGGAGTCCAGTGGACATGTGTGACCCACAGCCTCGCTCCTTAACTCCAAACCCTTCGTTTGTGCGAAGACTAGATGAACGAGCCATCTATGACTCCTTGAAACTTGGGTGTCCAGATGTTGATGGAAATAGCTGTCATTCCCCGGGACATTTTCCAAGATCAGTGTCTCCCTCTGTTTCCTCATTCTCAGCACCTGGAGTGTCGTCATCTTCTAAGAAACATCACCATCATTATCACCACCACCACGGAGACAGTGCAAAAAGCAGAGATGGACGACAATCCTGGAAAGTCTTGACACCTCCCAAACACTTGGAAAGCCTAGAGCTTACTACCACAGAGTTGATTGACAGGGGAAGTGGTTGTCTGAACCCAGGACAATACCCTCCGACTGGTGTACAGTCCCTAACCTCACCTGTAATTTCTCCCTTCTCTGCCTCACCTCTATCTTCAGGTTACCATACTCCAGTGTTTTTCTCCCCAGCCAAACCTCGGCCAAGTCAGAGTCAGAGTTTGCGCTGCTCCCCTCCTCATGTTATTCAGCCGAGGCACTATTCCCAAAGTCAGAGCCTTAGGCTATCACCACCCCATGAGCTTCGACGGTCCCCCTATCGCACTCCACTTGTCCAACTGTCTGTTCATGACTTGGAGCAAGACCTGAGGGATCGAGGAGGAGGATGGGGTCGGAGTGAGCGAGAAAGGGAGTGGGAGAGGGAAAGGGAAAGAGAAATGGAGAGAGGCTGGACCCAACGTGAGTGGGAAAGAGAGAGGGAAAGGGGAAGGTTGCAGAGAGAGAAGGCTAGAGAAAGGGAGAGAAGGGAGACGTCAACTTTTGGGACTTTTGGGTATGGTAGAGCAGTTCCTCTGTGTTCAGACAGAGACTCTGTGTTTTTAGAGCCTGATCAGGTCTTAGACACAACACCACTGTTATTTCCTCACCCTTCACCATCACCCTCCCCAAATGCTGCTCCCAGAATGGGCACGGGAGCTGTGGGTAGGAATAGAACTGGGTCAAAAATTGGACCTGAAAGTTTAGGTGGGGTCATGGTTTCTCAAAATGACAATAGAGGTGTGAATTTGGTGTTGGTGGATAGCAAGCATGGGTGTGGGCCAAGGTTAGCCAATGAAATTGCAGTAGGAAACATATCAGAAGATGAAATCAGGGCAGGAATAAATAGAGCAGAGAGCTGGAATAAATATGACAATGGATCCAGAACTAGCATTAAAAATGGCTCTGAAGCAAGAATGTGCTCCCAAGTGAAAACGAGGCCCGGAGGACGGGATTTAGAGGGAAGAGTGCAGTCTGGGATGGAAAATAACAGTTCAGCACTAAACAAAGACAGACACAGGGGAGGGTCAAAGACTGTAAAAACTGTGACTAAATCAGAATGTATTACTGACACTAAACCTACATGTGTGGCTTACTTTGACAGCGAGGTTAAAGATAAAGTTGGGTTTGAAACTAAATCTCAGTCAGGGATGAAGCAAATGATCAATACAGAGGTTGAGGCCAAAAATTATTCAAATCAGATGGAGACCATGACAGCAATAGAAACTGGAGGCATAGTTACAGTAAATAATGAGATTGTTTCAGAAGTGGAGTCAGGGGTAGAGAGCAAAGTTGAGAACAATCTGGTTATACCTACAGCATCTGAAAGTATGGAGGTAGTACAACATGAAGTGAGAAATGAAACTGTGGCAATGTCAAAAACAGAAATGCAGGCTGTCACTGAAAAACAGATAAACCAACCAACAGATAAATCACAGACTACTGTAGCCAGAGTTAATAAAGATGATACCAAACCCACAAATGAATATGAAAAACAACCTTTGAACATTGAGCCACCTGATTTGAACCAAAAAGAAAATGATTCTAAGCCCCAAAAGACAAGATCATCCAAATCCAGCTCCAGGACTAGACCTGGAACTGCCACAGGAATACAGCCAGGCGTGATCAGCCCCAGCCCAAACAAGACACTTGGAGACCTTGAGGCGACATGTCCTGCTGAAAGCATTGAATCGACCTGGCCGCGTAGAATTATAGTCAGGAAAAGAACTGTTCGGCAAGGTGGAGCACTTCACAACCTCCCCATTCTCCCTCCCCTCCCCTCTGTCCTTTCAGCACTGGAGAAGAGGCGCCCACATGGCCCCCTCCAGCCTCATCCAGGCCATTTTTCGGAAAACCAGCTGTCAAATAAGATGAATCCTACAAGTATAGTGGGACGATGCTCATTAAAAGAGCCCTCTCATTCAGAACCAGGAGAGGGAAACAGTTTGGTGGGCAGGGCATCCCTGAAGGAGCAGAACTTGGAACACTGGAGAGTCTACAGAGACACGAATGAGCCCAGAAGATCCAGGAGCAAGGAGAAGCATGGACAGAAGGCTAATAAAACAACTGAGCAGGAGGAGGGGAAAGTAGAGGAAAAAAATGGAAACAATGGCAAAACAGATGACAGCATGGCTAATGAGCAAGGGGAAGTGGACAAAGGCCTTGTGGAGGAAAACAAACAAGATGAGTCGAACAGGATAATTGAAGAAAAAGCGCAAAATATGGAAAAAGATGAATATGTTAAAAAGGGAAAAGATGGAGATGTGAATCATGAAAGAATAGAAGAAAAATATAACATAGATGAAAATCAAGAAGCCCATGGACAAAATTTAAAAGTTGTGGCTACGTTAAAGAGAGAACCAGGTGAGATGGAGGGTGGTGATGGAGGAACAGAGGAAGGAGATGTCGAGAGTTGGGATGAAGTCCTCGAGATGGTTACCACTTTGTGGGATGACTGCTGGGATAAAGGAGGAACTGGAGAAGATGATACAGATTCCATCTCTGGCTCCTTACAATGTTGGCCACTTCTTCGGCCCCCAGTTGGCTTTGGGGGCTCCCATCCCCCATCCTCTGCTGCCTCGGAGCTCAGCCTGACGGAGTTAGAAAGAAGAGCCAGGGAGCTGGACTCTGACCTGGAGCACCTAGATCTGTCTCAGCCCCATCAGGACATGCTGGATTTATATCAAACACCAACAGATCCACAGACAGAACGAGCTGACATGTACCAAACCCACCCTGGACCACAGAGAGAGAAAACAGCACTTGTGACAGGTAAATATAATTGGTAGTTATGTCAACAGAGAACAATTTCACATTTAGAATATTGTGCTTACTTGACTGATCTGACATACTATGCTGCATTGATATTGACCAGTATTTAATAATCATTAATAAGTTTAAGTTTTTCCATCCTTTATCACTATTTCTTTCGAGGAACCAAAACTTTCATGTTCACAATTTTTCCTTTATGTTATTTGTATTTTGTGATCATTAAATTTATAATAAAGTATAATTTTCTCCCAGTGCATGACACTCAAAAGACACTTGATAGCATATTTAAGTATAATATAACATACTTTCTTAAGGACCTGACAAGAAGAAAGTAGGGTCAGAAGACATTTTTAACTTGAACTACACTGAATACAACTTGAAGCTACTTATGCAAAAAATTTTTTTAGCATCCTTCAATTCATGTATGTAAGAAGATTCAATTTGTCACCTTATGTGTTTAGAAGTGTTTCTTTAAAATACAGTGTAGATCATTGATATATGATATGCAGATTTTAGATAGCAAAAAAGGAAAAGACTGAACACAATAGCAGAGGATAAGGAAAAAGGATGACAACTCAGTTAGTGAGCCATTGACTGTACTATAGATGTCGGTATTCTAAAATGGACTTCTATGAAGAGCAGCGGACATAGCAGAGAAGTCACGGCTTGTTTGTCCTCTTCATTTTCACCACAGGGATTTGGATTTGCTGATTTTAAATTTGCTGAATTTAATACATGTTGTATTTTCCTGGAGTGGGGAGCAGATCTCAGGTCAGTTTGGAGCTTGGTGCTTTAGGCTCATCAACTTCAGACCCAAACAGATCTGCAGATGACTGGTCAACCAAGTCAGCCAGGACCTCCACTGTTGTCACAAGGTAATTCCAGACAGAACAATTCAATCAAGAATGGCAAAACACAGTATCTTTTTAATTGTTTTTTTTTCTCCACTGATAGGAACATCAAATATTTAGTAGGTCAATGTTGGGCTATAGAGTGAGAACAGGCATATCCAGTACACTTGAGCACTGGATTGTTGATACGTTATTTAAAAATATTCCAATGTGTCTTCCATGGATGCCAGAATTTGGCTTACCAAGTTTCTGTAGTATTCCAAACTCCAAGATGGGAATTAATATCAAATTAAGAGTTGGGGTGGTAGAAGTTCAAAGTCAAGATAATAACATGAAACATGTAATCTGTAAATTTAATTTCTAAAGTAATACATTTAAGAAGCATTTCATAAAATTAGCTTTTATTTACTGCTGACTATGAACACAAGTTGTGTTGGTGACTACTTTATCCATTTCGGGGTCACGGGGAAGGTATACATATGGGCAGCGCTCTGAAGGTGTTTCGGCACCTTCCCCTACTACCAGAACACCTTCCACATTTTATCTGCGCTTGGGCTTGACCTGAGGAGCCTTCACTTCTGAGCCTACTCCCCCACAGACTGAGCTACCATGAACACAACTTAAGTCTTAAGCAATGTGGTCTCAAATCTTAACCAATGTGGTTTAAACACACTGGCTCTGATTTACTTTAGGGTTTTACAAGGAACATGGTAATGATACCAGAATGTATTAAATCCAGGTGGACATTGACATGTGGTTGTTGTGTTGCAAGTCTCTTCTTCTGTGGTACATATGTATTGGCAGTGAGGTCCAGATTCAAATGGACCTAATTAAGAAATGGTGCCTAATCCAGGTAGTTCCTTTAAAGCTATTTATATTATTGTATGCCTTGGATAGCTAATGGCTCAAGTTAGGAATACAGCATGGACAGCTCATATTTTGCTCAACACACTCCTTACTAACACACACACACACACACACAGATTTTACTTTTTTACATATGATGGCTTCCTTTTCTGTACTCTATATTGCAGTAAATACTTTAAACATTTACTTGGTTACTGGTGGGTCCAGAATGTTTGCATGCTGTTCTTTAAAATTAGGTGTTATAATTAGGTGTTATATTTTCTACCCACTCAGTCACTCTTATTCTGTCCATAGTTATTCTGTCAGCAGTCTTCTTATTAGAATGTATTTTATTGCTGGTGTCATAAAGCCACCACAAAGGAACAGATCATATAAGTACATAATGAAGAAGCAATAAAAAGCATCATTTCTATTGCTTTATTTTCCCTCATCTTAAAATGTTGTGCTTTTCTTGGTCCACCTGCACCTCATGCTCCCATCAAACATATATACCTTTCCTTTTTCCTTGTTATGAACTTTGGCTTGATCCATGTGGATCTTTTTTCCCTGAATCTTTTCACATTGCACTTACAGCTTTTAAGCAATTCTTCATGTTGACTATATGTCTGTTTATTTTTAATGAGCAACAGTATTGCTGTATTATAATAGACTAATTGACACCAACTTTAGTAATTCTGACTTTAGCAAGTCTCTGAGAGGATGAGGACATTGTTACTCATGCTTCCTGGGTTTTTCCAAGTAATACCATTTTTGCTGTCTTTTTTCTAGCTCGAATAAGGAGGACAGCTCTCCAGACTCCAATCTTACACTAGAGTCAGAGTCTAGTGGCATCTTTCTCTCTTCATCCAATCAGAGTCAGGAAGAGGGTGGCTCTGACAGTGATCAGCCAATCAGTGGCTCTGACCTAGGCAGTAGCAACACTTCACTGGAGAAGGATTCTGATGATGGTGGGTTAAAAGAATGGGGCAGGGAGGAGAGTGCAGAACTACAGTGGTGTTACCCATCTCTCTTGAACACTTCCCAGCATGAAGATATAGATGTTGATCCTGAAAGAGAGGAAGCAGGACATCCAAACATTGGGGGAGGTGACGAGAAAAGCATATATATAAACAAAGAACAAGATGATCATTTAGGGATTTCAATCAATAAGAACATACTTGACCATTCCGACATTGGGGATTCATCAATGTTAACGGCATCACTCAGTGGAACAGTGCCATCCAGGAAAAGAGTGACCGTCATGAGGATGGACTCTCCTCTTCCCCTCTCTCCCTCCAAACCGCCGAGCAAACATCTTCAAGATCCTAAACAAAAGCCAACCAGACCCTCAGGACTAAAACTTGGTGACATCGATCCATTTGTCCAATCAGACAGCTTTGTTTACCTTGCAGTGTCAGCAAGACCAGGACTGCAGAGTGAAGTTACCAGAGGTTCCGAAGTTCCCATTCATGGGACCACAAAGCAAGAAAATGTACACCATTTGGATAGCCTGAAAACACACTTTACCCAGTCGAATACAGAGTGGCAGGCGAAGATGACTCAAATTACTCCACAGAAACCAGAGGAAGTAGATTTCTTGTGCACTGACAGCTTTGTTTACCTGGCTGCTCCAGCATGCCTTCTACTGGGTCCTGATGGAACTACATCATACAGTGGAAGGTATGTGTATTTTTCTATGTTAATTGTAACCCTTGCATCTTGGGACTACAGGTGGCAATTAGTTAAATCTGGTGGAACCATCTCCCCATTTCTTGTCAATAATTAATTTTATTGCATGCTGTCCCTTGATAAATGAAATGACAAGGTAAATACACCATTCATCCAACCATCAATTATATTATTGTGTTGGGAAATGAATAAGTACTTTGAAAGTTCTATATTTGTTATTTTTAAATAAGAGCAGTTTGTGGAAAAGGAACTGTTATAACATTTTTGTTGACTTATTGTAGTTAGTAATTGATATTTATAGATTCTGACGTCAAACCTACAGATGTTTTGGCTGCATGTCCGGTTGTTAAAATTGGAGGCCGGTTGAAGTTCTACAAGATCCCTACTATATCCTGACTATTTCAGGCAGAATTCATGTTCACAGAACAATTGAATCATGACAGCAAACAACACAGCACAATGTTTATCTTGCCATATAAGATCTATTTGCCGAAAGGCTGTAGTTCTCTGCTCTATTGATTTTCAACCAAACCTTATAAATAGTAGTCTTCTATCCTTGTCTTTGGCAGAGGAGGGTTTCTGATTTAAGGACACAAAACCCTGAGTCTGTGGCATGGTATTTAACATTCTATAATCACCACAAATAACAGTCATAGCTATCAAATTACTTGTATGATTTTAGCTTTTCTTTCAAGTGCATACTAGGTTTCTCTACCTAATACTTTAAATATCTGCCTGCTAACCCCCTCATCCCATTCGCTAAGAGTACGTGGCAAGTGTAGCTTGACAAGCCATTGCTCTCCACCAGACCTCCCTTAACAGAATGCATAAGCAGCTTGTGTCCATCATCATTGTAAACAATGATCTATACTCTAATGCAGTGGTTCCTAACCTCGGTTTGATCAAACCCCAGGGGTTCAGGGAGTCAGTTTCAGGGGTTCGGCGGAGGTCAAGACACACACCGGACTCATATGATTCGTGATGACACTCCCCACTTGGCCATCACTGGCTGCAGGTGATCATGCTACATTGCTTGGCCTATCTGTGCTGCAGGAAATTTGGTGCGCTCAGTAGTCGAGTTGTGGCTGTTGTGATGGTACGTCATGTGATTTCTTCCTTAATATTTTAATCCCTTTATACTAAGTGTGTCGATCAAAAAAAGGAAGCAGTTGGACAAATATGTACAATATGGATTCACGTGTATAACGGATGGAAGTCAGCGTCTTAATTGCATGATTTGCAATGCCAAGTTCAGCAATTCTAGTCCAGCGCCGACAAAACTAAAGGAACACTTCCTTAAGCTGCATGGAGATGGTAGGGACACAAGAACACAGCGCTTGCTGAATTCAAGGTGAAGAGAGCCAAATTCGATGGAAAGGCTACTTTGCCTGTTCTTGGCATTGTACCCATCAACAAACTGATCCTCACAGCATCGTTTGAAGTTGCTTACCTGATCACATGTTTTTGTGGGGAAATCATGTTTTGCTAGATTTGTTCTTTGAAAAGTGATGTTAATGCAGAGTTCATTTTGTGCACCAGTAAAACTTACCTGTGTCTTAAATTTGAAAAGAATCCCATTTTATTTTTAAATAAAGAAGGGTTTGATCAATGCGCATATGAAACTAGTGGGGTTCAGTACCTCCAACAAGGTTAAGAACCACTGCTTAATGCCTCACATTCATATGTGCTATTGTAATAGGTCTAAAACAGGTTTTGACACGCAGGGCAACTCAGAGGTCAAAATCAGTCATGGGGAGATAGACCCTCACTACACCCAGTTTAATTCAAAGGTAAAGGCAAACTGCTCAACTCTGCTCCGAGTCCACAGCTCAAACTTATTGTTGCGGTCCTTCGAGGCATTTCAGAACCATTTTTGCTTCAGGTCCTAGCACATTATCTTCTTGAATAAGGCCACAGTGATCAGAAAACATTGCATCCATGAAAGGGCATACATGATCTGCAAGAGTGCTCAGTATGGCATGGTCCTGTCTCACTGCTGATCAGGGATCAGCATGGGCAAATGGACCAAATGATACCAGCCACACTTATAAAAACCTCACAAGATAGTCAGAGCATTTCCAAAACAGCTCAGTTTTCAAAATCCTCACAAATATAGGGGGTGTCTGCATAGGCATTTCACCAAAAATTGTACCTTCACAGAGGGATTGCAGATCTCATGCAGGCCAGAGGAGCCATGAGTGGATCATCAAACTACACAATTTTAGGTTGTTCCTTTTCCAATTTAAATTATACTATCACAACTTTTTTGTTATGGCCAAGGTGAGCCCAAGTTGTTCTCTGTCCAGCTTCTTACTTTAAAGTCCAAAGAAGCTGGTCATATAGCCTTGCGTAGACCTCATTTAACTACAAATGGAATAGATTGTCCTTTTTTTTCTATTCCTCGCTCTTATTCTATGTTCTAACTTTTTTGTATGAGTAATGATTTGTTGTATGTGCTGTTTAATAACCAAAGACTTTCCAAATTTAATCCAAAGTGACTGGCTTTGAATAAAAATGAGGAACGTTTCCAACTTCACTTCTTTCATACCTAAATTCAGATAGTTGTGTATTAAGCCAGACAATAGTCTGCTAAAAATGTGCCCTCTACTATTTCCGAAGTAAGTTGCATAGTGAACCAGACGAAAGTCCACTGAAGCATAAATGACAAACCCCATCCTCATGTTGCCCATAAACTGCACAGAGGAATAATGAGCCCTTAAGGCTTACCTATTTTCTCTTATCTAGCAAATAAACTTTGAGAGCAAAATGTTCATTTGCTTTCAGCTTTTTCAGCTTCCAAGATGAAGACATAATCGGTTTTGTGTGTGTGTGTGTGTGTGTGTGTGTGTGCGTGTGTGTGTGTGTGTACTCGGTTAATGAAAGAAAAACTCAATGGTCACAAAAATAACTTGACTTATAACTTGAGTAATAATAAATAAAATTCTATGGAATTTAACCAATGAAAGTCAGACATCACCATGCTTCAGAATAATTAAAAAAATGGACTCATGAAACAGGCCTGGAGAAAAATTATGTTGCCCCTAGAAAAGACTGAAAATAATGTGACAAAGGGACAGGTTAAGCCAAGGTGTGTGCAGTAAATGGCATTAGTCAGTGGGCCTATATATAGGGTTACAGGTAGTCACTGCCCAGTTTGGTGACATGGTGTGTACCAGAGGAAGCAAAGGGATGTGTTGTCTCAGGAGGTTAGAAGGATAATTATAGATGAACATGTCAAAGGTAAAGGCTATAAGACCATCTCCAAGCAGCTTGATGTTCTTGTGACTACAGTTGCACAGAAATTTAAGATCCAACCTGTAGCCTACCTCCCTAGACATGGCTGCAGGAGGAAAATTGATGACAAACCAAACAGAAGGATTATACGAATAGTAACAAAAGAGCACAGAAAACCTTCTAAAGAGATTAAAGGTGAACTTCAAGCTCAAGAAACATCAGTATAAGATAGCACCATCCATCAGTGTTTGAGCCAAAGGTATAAAGAAAAGAACACTCTCCTTACTGTGAAACATGGAGGAGGCTCTTTTATGTTCTGGGGCTACTTAGCTGCATCTGGCATCTGGTCTTGAATCTGTCCAGGGTACAATGAAATCTCAAGACTGTCAAGGGATTATAAAGAGAAATGTGCTGGTTACTCCCTGAAAGCTTGGTTTTAGTCACAGGTCATGGTTCTTGCGGTAGAACATTGACCCAAAACACACAGCTAAAAACACCCAAGAATGGCTAAGAGGAAACCATTGGACTCTTCTAAAGTGGTCTTCTATTAGCCATGACCTAAATCCTATTGAGCATCTTTGGAAGGAGCTGAAACACACCGTCTGGAAAAGGGACCCTTCGAACCTGAGACATCTGGAGCAGTTTGCTCATGAGGAATGGGCCAAACTTGCGGTCCTTCGAGGCATTCCAGAACCATTTTTGCTTCAGGTCCTAGCACATTATCTTCTTGAATAAGGCCACAGTGATCAGAAAACATTGCATCCATGAAAGGGCATACATGATCTGCAAGAGTGCTCAGTATGGAATTGTTTGATTGCAGTGGTTGCCTCAAAAGGTTGTGCAACAAAATCTTAGGTACCATCATTTTTGTCCAAGCCTGTTTCATGAGTTTATTTTTAAAAATAATTATGTTAAAGCATGGCTGAAAAGCATTTTCTGACTTTCACTGGTTAAATTCCATAGAATTTTTATTTATTACTTTTGCCAGATTCAAGTTATTTTTGTTAACCAAAGGATACCAGCAATATATCTGTGTGTATATGTATAATAGATCACACCAGTGCTGATTTTCAGCACAAGATCATGATCTCGAGTGCCATATTGCTTTTGTAAATTTCTAGAACCGTATCGGTTAAAAGGAGAAGAGATTATGATTTGGGGGTGTTTTTTGGCTGCCAACACAAATAGAACCGCAACTGGAAGGTTGACAGACTGGTGCCAATCAGTTAGGTAACGGTTGTTAGAACACCTGTAAAGCAGAATGATATGGTCTGTAAAAAGTCCCATTGCTGTTGTTCTCGATATCAGCACTCATGGAATGTTTCAATTAAGTTAAGGAACCGTGTGTGTGGTAGGATATGGGCATACTATATATTGAGCAGGATGATGGAGATGCAGATAGGTATACATTTGTTTTGAGTAATGGAAAGAGCTGGTAGTTGGTTAATACAACCTCTCAGTCCTTTTTAGAAAATGTAAACTGGAGTATCTTGTGTTTTTCTCTGTTTGTTTTTTCTTTTTGTGCTTCTGTGGCCTTCTATGGTAGAATACCCGCAAGCTTTTTAATGTATTAAAATACAGTCAGTACCTGGTCCTTCAGGTTGAAGGTGTGATTATTGGCTGCATTATTGTTGTGTCACTGTTAATCCAGCCTTAAGTCACTGTTGGCACAAAAATGAAGCTCTTCAAGTCCCTCATCAGTTAATTGCTCCTTATGAAAAGATGGTTAAGGGCTTATGAAGTGTTGTTTGGTGAATTCCTTTTCCATTTTTCCTGTGTTCATCTTTTATGTGAATTGGTCATATATATATATATATATGAAAATTTGTTGAAGGCAGCAAGAAAACAAACTGCTGACATAAATATAGGATAGCAGTGAGATTTCTTTGTCTATACTAGTGTGCTAAACAGTAGACTAGTAGTAGGAATAGACCTTTTTTTTACTACTAAATAAAAACTATGCTAATACTTATTTAATGTGTGGGAAATTTGCATGGAATTCAAATATGCTTAAGAACTGTACATGGTAGTAATGTTGTGTCTTTTTCAGGGATTCAGACTCGGAGAGTTCAGGATCTGGGCCTGTTGATGTATCAGTATATGGTTGTGGCTCAGTGGCAGGAGACAGTGACTGGGATTCAGATCTATCCGATTCCGATCCCACTCGCTCTTCTAGAAATTCTGCTTCTGGGGGCAAATCAGCCAGCACAGCACGTTCCAAGCGGATGCCTGCTGAACTTGGCTGGGATGAAGAAACCATTGAGCCAGAAGTTCCAACTGAGCTGTCAGAGTCACAGGATAAAGCAAGGAAGGTTAGTGAAGTTACCAGCAGCATGACAGACGTTCCCATGGCAACAAACCCCACAGCATCACATAAACCAGTGACACCAACAGAGCAGTCAGCAACAACGAAAAAAGTGACATGGCAGTTTAAACCAGCTCAGAGGTCAGTCTGCACAGGAAGCAAAAAGGAGAAAGAAAAGGAAGTGATATCCCCATCAATGGCAAGATTTATGGAACACGGAGGATCCTCTTCTTCATCCACGTCGTCTTCATCATCATCCCCGTCCTCACAGTCTTCTGGCTGATTTACAGGAGAAATGGTGGAAGCTTTCAATCTCTGGAACAAAGTTGGCTGCAGAGAATTAGACAGGATATTTACTTAATTCTGCAAACACTGATGGCTGGAATAAGTGCAGGGTTTTTTTTTTACCTGTAAATTTGAAATGTTGCATCCACTTGCTGCAATTGCCTTGTTAAGGCTGCAAAAAAGACTTGATACTTCTACTACTGCATCTCTCTTGACTAGCTTACACAGTACTAAATATTAGCAGTACATGTACTAGAACTTGTGGAACTCAGGCATCGTAAAAGTCTTCAGGCAGAGTGTGAGCCTTTAGGCGTGATATGCATAGAATTCCTGGTTTTAATAAAAGACAGGCTTGATTTATTACTTACATTGCTTTAAAACAATGTAGAGTGGAATGTGTAGAAAGATTTTAGTCTATTGAATGTATTGTACAGGGTACGAACAACTACAAAGACATTCGAATCTACATTAGAAAGCCATCCATCTTATCCCTTAACAGGATAACATTAGAGTTCATGTCACATAGATTTAGTCATCTGAAAGTTTTAGTTTGCAAAAAGTTGCAGTAAAGGATTTATATCCTGCATTTCAAGTAATTTAGAAGAATCTAATGTAAATGTGTCTCAGGACTTCTCTTCACTTTTCTTCTCATTTCATGCTTCAGTATCTTCTGCAGCAGGAATAATTCATACTTCCCTGATATGATGCCAGGTTTTGGTGAAGTAATTAAAAAATAAGACTTGTTCCACCTTAAATGTTAAAAATGTAAAACTCAAAAGGTGTGAATATCCACATCCAATCCAATGTTGTTTTGATTTTATTAAAGGATTCTTTTTGGTAAGAGTCTATTATCACCCCAAGGTCAATTTAGAGTTAAATACAAGGCTTTATTGGTGGAAAAAGTATTTTTCTCCTTTTGAAGTCACAAAAACTTGACTTTGTTCTATAGCCACTGTATATCAGATACTGCTTATTGCCATACTGCTGACAAAGCTCAAACTTCAAAGTATACTGTGTATTTTGTATTTACATTCAATTTGAAAGTGTTTTTAACTTTTTTAAGTAATGTATTTTGGAGATATAACTCTAAATGACAGAAAGAGGGGTAGAGAGAAAGAAAGTGTATGAAACAGTGTGAGTAACAGTTATTTGTGTTTGAACATCAAATCAATAGAGCTATAGAAATATCATATAATGGAATTTTATTTATCAAATGAGAGTTAAAATTGTGAATTGAGCAATATGCTTATAGATTCACACTATGAATGTTATCTGTATAGTAATGACGCATTTATTTAAAATTACACTGATTGTAAATGACGTTTTACCTTTAATAATGTTGTTTATATGTCAGGTTTTTCAATATTGATATAGTGCCAGGAATCTCATTGTAACTGCCATAAAAGATGCTATCTAAGCTAATTATTAGCATTTGGCCCTCAGTGGCCCATCTGGCCCCTTTTATATTCTCAGTTTGGTAAGTTCGGTGGTAGCTGCGTTATATTCATATGCACATTTTTTCTGAAATGAATATGCTATCTTCTACTGAGACTAGTTAAAGATTGATCCCATAGGAGATATACACACACTAAACCAAAAAAAAGAATTTGATCGATTTCTGGCTACAGTGGAAACAAAAACACCTCCAAAATTATTCGTCGAATGACAATCCTAAATACAGTTCTCACAAAGCAGGTTTTGTTTTGTTTTTAGCTGGGTTTTTGTTGTTCTGGGGTTTTCTTTGCACAGCAACACGAATTTGGTCTTTATATGAGCAAATGAGACAACTGTGATTGGTTGGTCTCACATTGGTAAGCTATTTGTGCTGGTCAATCTTGGGGCACATGCTGATGAGACCATGTGAATGATAGTTTAATTTAAGCAAATAGCTTGGCTGCTACGGAGTTTTGAAGGCTGATTGCACGGCGGGCCAGTAATGAGAGGGAGCTTAGTGGAACTCACACTGCTTTGATGCATATCTCGAGCTTCTGCATCGTTCACTTGTGTTCAGAATCTACCGTAAATCTGTTAAAGTTACCTAGTTGTGTTTCAGTGGAGCTTTGGAGTGAGTGAATGTGCAAGTGTTTTTGCATGCCAGAACCAGAGTCATTGTTCAGAACTGAAGCTAGTCCCACAAGCTTTAAACCCTTTAGAAACCAACCCACCACCTGGCCTCATTAAGAAGCAGCGAGCCAAGTCATCTTTGCGTGTTCAGCACAGATGCCTGTTTGAATGAGTCAATGTTCATAATTCTCAATCTTTTTCACATAGTGGGGCCATTTTCTTCACTAATTTGGTTGAGTTTAGCTGATATACAATAGGTAGATCTTATATAATTTATGAATGCTGAAGTGTTAAACACCTTAGAGTGTCATATGATATCTGGAGTACATATAATTCTGCAGGTGTCTGAAAATGTCATCAAATAAACTTGGTATCTTGGTGTAAACTAAATTCAATGTGATCAAATAAACTTTATTTATAAATCCATTTCAAAACATCAAATGTCAAACGCTAAACAATATGAATCAAATCAATCTTTATTTATATAGCCTCTGTTGAAATCAAAATTGTTTCTAGGCGCTTTCCAGAATCCCAGGGCCTGACCCCCAACAAGAGACAGTGGCAAAGAAAAACTCCCCTTTAGCAGGAAGAAACCTTGAGCAGGACCAGGCTCATGTAGGGGGACCCTCCTGCTGATGGGGGGCTGGGTAGAGAGGGAGGAGGAGGGGGAGGACATGTAGAGGAGAGAGTATGCAGAGATCAGGGAAATACATTAATTATAACAAAGTGCTGAATGAATAAACTGTTGTAAAACACAATCAGAAAAACAGCTTTAAGAATAGCAATATAAATAAAATAAATTATACTAAGTCACAGTGGACCTCAGTCAGTTGACCATAGAGTTCTTGATAAAATAAAGCACTTTATAATATCAGTGATATGAAAAAGAGTTCTGTTCATCAAGTACTTTTTAAAATATTTAAAATCTTGAAATCAGTCTTAAACCATGCTGTAGGTCAGTCAGTGGAGGGAAGCCAGCAGAGGGGAGATGTGGTCCTGCTTCCGGATTCCTGGAGAAGGTGTGCAGTATTATTCGGAAATGACCAAAGGTGCCCGTCTAATGTCATTGTAAAGTTCCCTGCAGTAGTCCAGGCAAAACGGAGCCTTAGTTGGAAAAAGCCATATTTAACCATAGAGATGATATTCAAGGAAGAGTCCCCATTCCTTTAAAGAAGCAGGTAAATTTGGCAGTCACCTCGTTAATATAAAGTCACCATATTTTGTTTGTTTTTCCTCATTGAACTAATATGAAATATATTATATGCATTGAGAACAGGAATGGTTTAGGCTTCAAACCTCCTTTGGAACTCCAAATGAAACCGATATGAAGGTGATTAAGAACCCCCAAAACTGACCCTAAAGCTGATCTCTGAGAAACCAGTGCAGACATGCAGCAAACATGCAAATTTCACAGGGAAATCGAACCCAGAACCTTCTTGCTGTGAGGCAACAGTGCTAAGCATTGTACCATCATTATAATCATTATTTCACAATTCATAGCATTCTCAAAATTCTTAGCATTTGGAGCCTTACTAGAAATACAACAAAAAATAGCAACTAATCAAAATTACTTTTACACAATCAGAATTTTTGCTGCGATAAATTCACTGGTTATGATGGACTGTGAAACGTAATGGAGTGAAATCCCCCACCCTAATTCACAGCTACATTTGTAGCCTCCAGTAGTTTGTGTGATCCACTATAGATATGCCTTTCCCAGCCATTATCCACCGATCACCACCATTCGGTGGTCAGGCACCATGACGTTCTCCAAGGCTTCTCCAGAAACATTCACCTCTCTTCAAGGCTCTTTAATCTGTGCTTGGAGTCAGGGAAAAACCTGGCAATGGCACATATTGGTAGAGTTGGGTCGCCTGTACAGCCCCTGGAGGGTCCAAGTATCACTTCATGTAACAGTTGTAACACTGACCCAAGCCAAACTAGTGAATGATGAAAGATGAGTAAATCATGGAGTAAACACCAGTATAACACAGTAATGTAAAACCAGTCTTGTTTTGGGGGGTGTCTCATTGTTCATGAGTTGGTATCTAGTTCATCTGTTGGTATTAACTGTTTTTGTTTTTGATTTTTGTTTTTTTAGGACTGAAGCAATTAACACCCTCTCTGTTATATAACCTGAACCATCCTTTGATCAAAAAGTGTACATTTTTTTGAGAATTGTATATGATTTCTTTTCATCTACTTTGGGCAAACTGTAATTTATTATACTCCATATATGAGCAATATAAAGATGAAGCAGGTGTAGGCCTACAGGTCTGCAAGGCAAACTTCAAGCACGATTACTTCTGGCATTTTATATTAATAGGAAAGCATACCTGTACTGTAACCAATGTACATGCACCAACCAATGTAACCAGTGTAACCTAAAACATTACTGGGAGTATAATTTTTCTAAATTAAAAAAAACATGTTCAACAGGACTTTCATGCACTTTCACTGTGACATATAGAGTACCTAATATAGAGTACCTAACCACATCATCTACTGATTTAATATAATATATTGTATTGCTCATAATTTGCTATCCCATGTAAAGGCTGCTTAATTTAAAAGCTTAATGGTTTAAAAAAACAGAAAATAAAAATAATTATAAAAAAAATAAATCACAATTTATGTAAAACCTGATTGTGTGCTGTGTTTCCTGAGCAATGTGACAATGCAGTATTGTATAAATAAAGGCTACGCTTGATGCTGTATGGTGAAATACTTGATGTTTCTTTCTTTTCCCTGCCTTCAGCAAGGACGACACCAGCATTTGTTGTTCACCCAGGAATATTCCTGATTCCTGTAATTTTCATCAGGCTTCATTTATTAATTTGATTTAAATTCAGTGGTAGAGCTTTCCGCCTCCTCAGAAGTCATTTTGTTGCATACAACAGTAAAACTTCCCAACTATATTGGATTTCACAAATCAAATGTGGTATATCAAAACACAATCCTTGGTATTGCTTGTCCTTGTAATTAACAGTTTATGTCAGTAAGACTCACACTTGCTTCAATTTGACAGTCTTCAAATAAATTAGATCCAGAAAGGTCTGAGAAGTTGATCATAATTCACATTAGTGGCAGAACTTGAAACAAGGACGAGCACGGTTAACATTTAATTGAAACGTTTAACAGCTAAAGAAAAGCCTAAACATTTGCAATTAAAATAACTTTCAGCATCATTCTTGATTTATAATAGTGCATATGAAAATTTTCAAGTATTTTCAAGTATTGTTCATGGTTATACATTTACCAGTAAATCATCTGGTAATGAATAATAAAGCACATGTATATTAATCTATGAGATCTGTCAGTATCTGTCAATGTTGCCCCAGGACCAGTGGAAGAGTGGTCACCCAGTCATGGGGTCATTGTGTAAAAGCTATCAAGAGCGGTCCAACCTAAGAGAATATAGGTTAGACTGAAAGAATGTAAGTTTGTGAGATTGTTACAGAAAGGCCTCAGAATACAAAGAGCATCACAATTTGCATATGACAATATGCAAACACAGAATATTGATCAGAATGACAATCAAAACACTATAAAAGCAAGGTAGACAGGGCGGGAAGGAGGACAGGAAGGCAAACTAGGGTCTAGACCCCAAGATCAAAGGGGTGATCTAGCAGGTGTCTGAATAATGATAATCAGCATGGAAAGGGGGAGGAAGGAGAAGGAGAACAAGACCTTAAGATCAGCAATGCCATGGTGTCAGGAGTCAGGTAATAAGCTCAATCAGGTGTCTGATTCAAGCTGTGAAGTTTCTTCTGTTCCTTTCAAAGCAAATTGTTGGTTCCTCAAAAGAAGAAATTGGCCTGCATTTGTGATGTTTGAGCATTGCTTATCTGGACAACTCACCAGGATGCACTATGGGGAAAAGTCGGGTATGTTCGGGTAATGCTGTGATACTGTCATATATGTGGATGTTAGTTTGTCACCATCCTAAACATTCTTCCAGACGCCCTGTCATGGAAACAATACTCAGTCACGGCTGTTGTATCTTTTAACAGGATAATACCTCCTGGCACAAAGCAAAAATGGCTTTAGGAGGGCAACATAAAGTTTGACTTGCCTTGGCTTTTAATATAATATTTGAATAAACTTCTGGAAGCCTGGTGGCTGATCTAATCAGAACTTAAGAATCATCAATACATGCCCATGCACAGAAGATGTAAAAGACAGATATTGCTTTAATTTCATACGGTCAAACCAACTGTCTTTTGATTTACTTATAAAACTGAATACAAACATATGTGGTAGTGGTGTTTCATTCACTCACACACACAATGAGGGATGGAGAGGGAGAGAGAGCCAGCAGTGCCATCTGTGTATTAAATAGTACATGTTGTATGAGGAGAAGTTGTGTCACTAATGTAGGTCTGTCCATCTATATAAGGCTGATTAATTAGAACACTTCAAATAAGGCCAGTGTTGGAGTGGTGGGTGTGTGTGGGTACTCCCATCATGAGTAGTTAGTTTATGTACCAGTTTCACAGCTACTTTTGAGACTGTGGTTCCCATATGGCACATCCTGTCTTTAAAAGCCTAAGATTTTTCTGAATCTAATCTATGTTACAACACAGCATCATCGTAGGTACTGCTACTGTAAATGTTTGGTCCTTGTCAATTAATGGCCAATTCAAACATTGCTCTGAAAAAAGACCTAGAATGGAATGAAATAAATTAGTGTGGGGTCTTGTGTTTCTCCAGGATGTGTAACTAACTACTGTGTCTTATCCAGTGCCCACATTAAAATGTCCTAGAATAAAATATGCCTGGGAGGATAATTGCACTATACTAACAGAATTCCTTCCTACTGAAGGGAAAGACTATAAGCACTTGACTGGTGCTGCCCTCAACAATGGCTTTATTATGTTCATTACAGACTATTATTGCTATTGTTGATAACAACACCATCATCATTAATTATAATAATTATCTACTGTTTCACTTCAGTGTCTATGATTTGGACCTTTTTTTCAGTAGATTCTTGTGGCTGTTTTGACTGTGTACATCTCTATGGGTGTGTTGGTCTATGTGTGTATGTGTATGTGTGTGTGAGAGAGAGAGAGAAGATAATTTTTTTAAATTTTGAAAACAGCTTTATTTGCCGCTCTTACAAAAGAACATATAATTTAGATCTTTGAAAACACTCACTCAGAATAAATAGATACATAAATAATCTGTCTAATCTACATGACTGCATCTCCAAACTGCAAAGCGGCACCTGCTAAAAAACAAAGGACATGATTAAAACACCAGACCTGCTCAAAAGAGTCCAGATCTCCAGTTGCCTTGTGAAAGTTAAAATCAATGAGGAGTCTGGACTTGATCATATTAATAGACACGGTGACAGGTTCAGCAACAAAACCCTCCTCAACCTTCTTCCTACGTTTTAAATACACCACCATCTTGGCCTGCCCTAAAACAAAGTTTGAAAGCTGACACTTGTACCTTCTGATGACATGTGTAGTTAAAACCAAAAATAAAAGACTGCATGTTAAAATATTCCCCACACCTTAAAAAAACATCTTGTAGAAATAAAAACAATGGTGAAAGATGCTGATATTAATAAAGAATAGTGAAATATTCTCTCTGTGGTCACAAAAGGGGCACTTGTCTTCTACCGTTTCAATAATGGTTAATATGAATGAGTTCACTGGGAAGATAATATGGAGGACTCTCTAGTGGAGGTCAGCGTGTCTCTTAGAGATTGGAGGCTTGTACGGCACCCTCCAATGGGGCCTGCAGTCTGGAGCTAGGCCAAAGGTTCAGTCTGTGTCTGTCCATGGTCTCCACCAGCATCTTATACACAGCATCTTTCCAGATGCATCCTGTATGGAAACAGATGTCGAGGTTTTCAAACCTGAGCAGTCTTTAAAATCTAGTGCCAGGAAAATGGCAGGGAATGGTTCCTCCTCTACCATTGTGGTTATGGGTGAGGTCAGGAGCAGGCGGTCATGGCAGGAGAGCTTGGTTTTCCAGTGGTCCAGCAGCTTTTGCACAGTCCTCTGTGAACATAATCCCAGCCGTGCAGCAAGGCCAGAGGGGTCATCCATCTGGGGGTCTGTCAACGCCACCACCTGGCCCAGTGTGGCAACTCTCGCAGTTACCATCTTGCTGGCCATCAACTCCCCCGCCCAGCTGGGAAGGTCCAACTTGGTCCCCCATAGGACCGGCTCTTCCTGGATCCAATACGTTGATTCCGCCTGCCCCCTCTTTTCTTTAACCAACATGTTCCATACCTCAAAAACACTCTAAAAAGGCAGAGGAGATGCACTCACTTCTGATGTGTTCATTAAAATCAAACTAAAATCTTGACCAAGGCTATTAAAACACCAAAGAATACAGTGGGACAATGGTCTCCACAGAATGTCCTTTGCTCCAGTTAGTAAACACTGCAAAAACTGCAAATGAAAGGCAGCACACCTGCAAACTCCAGTGTGGCTTGCACCCATATAAAACCAACTAAAACCTATTGAATCTGAATAAGGAGGGGAGCCAGAGGGTCAAGACACATCATCTTGTGACAAAGGGTGGAAGACTTGTTCATAATGAATGTCCTACCTCTAAAGGACATCTTCGGGGAAAGCCACCTCCACATCTCCAGCCGACCTTTAACTCTCTCAAGGGAGTCTTTCCAGTTTTTCTCCATAAAGTCCTCTTCCCCCAGGAAGACCCCAAGGTACTGGATTCCCCCTGTCTTCCACTAAAGACCCCCGGGTAGTATGAGACCTCTTCTCAGCCCCCCTCCAGCCATCAAAGCCTCACTCTTTCCCCAGTTCACCGTGGCTGATGAAATAAAACCGTATTCATTAATAATGTTTGTTAAAACATGAGTATCTTCTTGTGAATTGGTTAAAATGATAAGATCATCAGAATAAACAGACAATGTAAAATGACACAGGGAACCGGGATAGATGTATGCCAACTAGTTTTTGTCACAATTTGTGCAACGGAGGCTCGATGGCTATCGCATATAGCATCCCAGAGAGAGAGAGAGCAGCCCTGCCTCACCCATCTAAATGGGAGTGCTGAGCCCAGCGTTGATCTTTAAAACACTCACAATGTCACTATAGAGTGCTTGGGCACAGAGTAGGTCTGGTCAGGGTGGATGATGGACAACATTATCCCTCAGCCTAAGGGCCAGAGCCTTGGACAGGATTTTGTAATGCGTGCACAGCAGGGACACTGGCCTCCAGTTCTTTAAGTCCTGTGGGTCTCCCTTTTTTGGCAGCAGGGTGATAGCTCTCCTGCAACTCATGGGCAGTCTGCCCACTTTCAGACTGTCAGAGACCCCCTCCAGTAAGTCACCACTGATAATGTCCTAGAAAGACTTGTAGAATTCTACCGGTAGGCCATCCAACCCCGGTGCTCTGCCATTTTGCAAGCTTAAGGTGGCAGAGTGGAACTCCTGCAGGTTTATCCCTGCTGCCAACCCTGTGTTGGTGTCCTTGCTGACCTGAGGCAGACCACTGAAGAAGCTGTCTTGCACATCTGGGTTACTTGACCACTCACTCCTATAGAGGTTCTTATAAAACCCAGCAGCAAATTAAGACACCCAACAGGTTGTAAAAACATTTTAAATATTTTAGGACTGACTGACTGCCCAGGTTTTTCTGGACAAACAGCCCTCACTGTCGCTGCTGTCTGACTCTTCAGACAGATCTGTCTGTCTACCTGTCTGTCTGCTCTTTTTTGCTTTGACAGGACCTGGCTTGTTGCTGCGGTGGAGCTGGAGACAACCCAGCTTCCTGCTCCATCAGCTCCACCACAGCCCAGCTCTTCTTTGTCACCTCACCTTCCTGAAGCCCAGCTTACCCCTGCTCATTCACACCACCTGTCTCACCTATCTCCCCCTTCTGTGCACACACTTCATCAGTCTCACCGTCCTGTACACTCACTTAGCCTTTCTCACCCACCTGTTCACCCTCACCTGTGCTACCGTCACTACCCATCGGGGCCATCGCCCCGTCGATCCCCGGACAATGTCAGTCAGCCCTGACAATGGGTCACTCTTCAGCAGCTCCGGGGCTCCGCCGTGCGGGCTCCCCACAGCGCTCCCCACAGTGGGCCACTCCCCTGACACAGTTGATTTATTTCCGTGTGGACACACTTAAACTTAAATGTCCCACTTCACCACAGCCCAAACACTTCATATGTGCCGACAAAGCAAATAGATCATAATCAATAGTCATAGTCCTCCATCTGGACATTAAAACACACACTCCTCATTGTGGTTATTAGGGATCATGAAAACCTGCCAGTGATGAGACACTACATGTTTCAATAGTGGAGATTTACATCCAGGTATGTCTTTCCACAGAGGAGAAACAATCTTGCCATGTCTGGACAACTCCTGACACAGAAACTCATCCATGATAAACTGGGGCACGTTCGACAGGGTAACTTTGGTGGCCAGCTGGCTCAGAGGCAGCACCGCCTCGAACCTTCCACTGACACTGATACTGTCCTCCACCAGCCGGTTCACCTGCTCCCCCTTCTCTACAAACAATACTACGGCCCAGTTCATCCAGGCAGCGGACTTCACCCATGTCCAATCACCTTCCCCACAGCCAGGGCCACCTCCTCCATGGTGGACAGAGACCTGGCCCCCACCTTAACGCCATGTCTCTGTGTCAACCAGGAGAGATCCCCGCTACCACCGTGGCGCCAGAAGCCAACGTCCTCCCCCCCCCCCAAAACAAACCACTGAATACTAAACTAAGAAACCCAGTCAAGAGACAAGAGACCACCAACACCTATATAAACTAAAAAGACAACATATTAATGAGAAATATAGCTAAAAATAGAAAAACAGCTCAAAAAGTTGAAAACTTCTCAAACGAGAATGCGCTCAGCTCAGACTGCATTCCTCACAGAAAGAGAGAGAGATGAGAGAAAGAGACCAGCACCTCTTCCTCCAGCAAACACAGGTCATCTTTGAGGCACCACATGCTCTTAAACTCCTCAATATTGTTCGTTGCTCGCTAAAAATCAAAATCCATTTTTATTCAAGCTTTGACCTAGGGAAGATGGTCTGAAGATCCCAGTCCAGAGATCTGCTTATCTTGTTCCTCCTGCTAACGTAGATGGCCAGTTTTGCCTGACCTACAAGGAAGTTCAGGAACTGGCACCTAGCGCTCTCTCTCCTGTTGTAGCTGAAACCCACAATAAAGACAGTTTTGTTAGAAGGTTTCACCAATCAGGGAGAACATCTGACTGAGCAAGAAAAACACAGAGAGGTGACCACAATCGGAGAAACAGTGGAACACCGTCTCTCTCTATGGTCACAAAATGGATACTCAGCACTGATGTTCGGTTGATGTTCGATAAAAACCTACTGACTGCAATGCCCTGTGATGGATCCTCCATTATAGGTCCCCACCCCTCTGGGTTAGAGGTGGCTTGTACAGGGACCTCTACTCTCTGTGAGGGCCAGTTGAATTCTCCATGTGGTGTTGACTTGGCCTTAAGGAACTTACGGAGGACAGGTTGCATGTTTTTTAAAAGCAACTGTGAGTCAGGAACATCCCCCAACAGGCATGTTAACCTCACATCCAGAAAAAGGTCGTCATGATTGGCTGGCTTCTGTCCTTCACAAAACTCACTTATCAGCTCCACCTCACGTGATGGGTGAGTGTTGATGTCTCCACCCTCCCAGCAGCTGGTTCAGGACCCTCACTGACCTCACACCTGATCACCGGATCCTCCAAAAGCCAGAAAACGGAGTTGCTAGTGGCCCATCTCCCCTGTGTTAACAACTTCCATACCTTAAAAATTCTGTGATGAAACCCTGGGAGTTCATCCATTCTTACCCCTCTTAGGTCCATTAGAAACATGGGTGCTGCCAACCCCAGTCCACTATGTCACCTCAAAACAGCTTTAGCCACAGGTCTCCAGACCAGATTCGGTGGACCACACAGCAGTCTTTGTACAAACTGGAGCCTGAACGTCACTCCTTTGCTCTCGAGGTGGATCAAGCAAAGTCCTCCTTTCTCCCCCGGCAGAAAAAGGACACTCTGTGATATCCAGTGCAGATGGTCCCAGAGAAAATCCACCATGGCCGCCTGTATCCCAGACAGCGGGTTTGGGGGGAGGGAAGATCCACGCATGCCAGACAGTGCCACAGCTTGGATAACACCAGATTATTAATGACTTGAATGAATTAATGCCTTTTAAAGACATCCTTGGCAGAAGCCATTTCCATCACTTCAGCCTCCGTTAAACTTTTTCTAAAACCCCCTCCCAATTCCTGGACATAAAAGCTTGATCACCAAGGTGGATCCCCAAGTGTTCCTGTCCTTCAGGAGAGCCTCCCTGGTAATGTCAGCTCTTTGGACCTTTCTCCACTCACTGCCAAGGCTTCACTTTTATTCCAATTAACTTTGGCAGATGACAGTTTGCAAAAACTAGCAACAGCTTCAAAGAAGTTAGTGATGTCAGGCTGACTATTGATAAAAACAATGATGTCATTGGTGTAAGCAGACACAACATAATGCTTCAGCCAGCCTGAAATCTGCTAGCTGCGCTCTCATTTTATGGAGGAGTGGCTCAATAGACAGAGCATAGAGCATCCCTGACATTGAGAAGCCCTGCCTGATCCCCCTCTGGACAATGAAAGGAGCACTCTGGCCACCACTGATTTTCAGCACACTCTCAATGCCACCTACAAGACCTTCAACACCATTCAGCCAAAACTGCTGAGGGCTAAGTTGGAGAACATGCAGATGGATGCTCCCCTTGTTTCTTGGATTGAGGACTACCTGACAGGTCAACCACAGTTTGTAAGACTGCAGAGCTGTGTGTCTGACCTCTTGATGAGCAACACAGGGGCTCCTCAAGGAACTGTGCTGTCCCCCTTTCTGTTCACCACCAACAAAGCTGACTTCCAGTACCACTCTGGGACATGTCACCTCCAGAAGTACTTGGACGACACAGCCATAGTCGGCTGTGTGCAAAATGGACAAGAAGATGAATACAGGGACCTTGTGGAGAGTTTTGTTAGGTGGAGCAGGAAGAACCACATGCAGCTCAACATGACCAAGACAAAGGAGATGGTGGTGGATTTCAGTAAAAGTAAGTCCCCACCCTCCCCGGTCTGCATTAGTGGGAAAGATGTGGAAATAGTCCCATCTTATAAGTTCCTGGGTGTTCAGCTGGACAATAAATTGGAGTGATCCACAAACACCGATGCTGTTTACAAGAAGGCCATGAGCAGACTCTTGGACGAGTTGGTGAGGGAGAGGATGGTGTTAAAAGTGCGGACAATCATGGACAATCCCTCACACTCCCTCCATAACACAGTGGACAAACTGAGAAGCAGCTTCAGCAACAGACTCCTGCAGCCTCGCTGCTCTAAGGAACGTTATATACAGGAAGTCATTCCTGCCGTCCACCATTAGACTGTTTAATACATCCTTCTCAGTCAGAGCTGCATTCTCCTGACTGGATTTATGCATCAGCTCAGGTGCCCTCCAAACCCATTCAGTTACAATAATTGTCTAATGTTTATGTTCTAATCTTATTTCTATATTATTCTATATTTATGTAAATATGCTTATTTATTCTTGTTTTTATCTTTATGCCCACGTTCTAATCTTATTTGTATTTTATTTATCTATTTCTATACTTTGGTTATACACCTGCTGCTATTTGTGTCTATACACTATAGTTATATTCCTCCATGTGTAGGCTGCTATTACAATTCAATTTCCCTACAGGGATGAGTAAAGTAAATCTTGAATCTTGAAGACCTGGATCCTGGCTATGAAGCCTGGGCTGAAACCAAAGACCCACAGCGTCCGTCACAGGTACTGGTGTTCAACCCTGTCAAAAGCCTTTTCTTGGTCCAGAGAAATCAGCCCAAGCTCGCAACCCAATGAACCAGAGAGGTCCAAAATATCTCGAATTAATGCAATATTGTCAGAGATAAACCTGCTGAGCACACAGTACGTCTGGTCTTCATGGATCACCCTCTCCATCGCCTTTCTCGGCTGAGTTGCCAACACTCTAGACAGCAGCTTGTAATTGGCGCATAGTAAGGACACCGGGCGTCAGTTATTTATGTCCAGCAGGCCCCCTTTCTTTGGGAGAAGGGTAAGGACGGGTCTCCTGCAGTTCAGTGGCAGCCGACGTCGGCTCAGACTGTCCCTGAGGACACACACTAGGTCCTCAATGAGAACAAGCCATAAGGCCCTTTAAAACTCTGCAGGAAGCCCGTCAACACCTGGAGCTTTCCCACCAGCCAGGCCATGCAATGCTGCCATCAGTTCCTCAGCGGACAGAGGAGCATCCAACTCCCTGTTGTGTTCTTCACCCACCTGGTGTTAGGATTGGTTCTTTCTAGGACCCGAAAGCAGGCAAACGCAGTCGGGATAGTTTCCAAATAAGAGTCTTTATTAAGGTTTAACTTAAAAGGTCCTCCTGGCCCACAGGAGAACCTCGTCAGAACCTGAATATGTTCTCTTCTCCCTGTGGACTCTGTCAAAAGTTGGAGCTACACCTCTTCTCTCTCCAGATCCCTCATGGACCTGGCCATGTCACGGCTGGCATTGAGGGTGTACTGCAGACAAAACTGTTTGATGTGGATCTTCCCAACATCCCACCACTGCTGAGTGGAGCCATGACTATGTTTTGTCAATTTAAAATTACTCCACAGTATTTTAAAAGCATGCATAAAAACATCATGCAACAGCAGGGTGTTAAAATGCCAATATGCACTTTTACACTTTGTATTTTTTATTTAAAAAACGCAACTCATGAAACGTAGCATGATCAGAGAAACCAACCCAGCTGATCGACACCCTTTTGACTATATTTACATGGTGCCTAAAAAAGCAGAGCCGATCCAGCCTGGCCAAAGAGAGCCGGTTTTCCCGGGAGTGGGTCCAGGCTAATGATCTCTGTTTCGGATGGACAAACCTCCACACGTCACACAGCTTGCTAGCCTGCACCTAACAGCCTTTCCAACCCAGCAGTGGGAGCATACACATTCACAAAAACAAGCTTAACATTTTCAAACACGGTGCTTATTTCTAACAATTGGCCTGGGACAGGTTCCTCTATAGAGGAGGAGAGAGGTACAAAATCTCTGGAGAAGAGGACCCCCCAACCCCCCCACTGTTGCTGCTCCTATGGCTAAGGAACAGCTGCCCCACCCAATCCCTTCTACAGTCAGGCTCATTGTCCAGATTGCTGTGGGTCTCCTGAAGAAAATTTACACTGAATTTTTTGCTGCTGCTGAGCATGAAAACAGAGGCTCTTTTTGTGTCCTCCCAAGCACCGTTAATGTTCAGAGTGCCCAGCCTGATCAAATCAATCTTTATTTATATAGCGTCTTATACAATCAAAATTGTTTCAAGGCACTTTCCTGAATCCCAGGGCCTAACCCCAGACAAGCAACAGTGGCAAGGAAAAACTCCCCTTTAACAGGAAGAAACCTCGAGCAGGACCAGGCTCATGTGGGGGGAGTGGCTGGGTAAAGAGAGAGGAGAGGAGAGGAGAGGAGAGGAGAGGAGAGGAGAGGAGAGGAGAGGTGAGGAGAGGAGAGGAGAGGAGAGGAGTAGGAGAGGAGAAGGAGAGGCACAATGTCCCCCATGATGAGGCTGCATGTCAACACCATGAACATGGACAGAGGAAACGTGAGTCGGCACTCTCAAGACGAGACCTTCAGCAACAGTTTTTTGAGGCGGTACAGTTCCTGGTCAGTAAAAGAGGGCTGGCCGAAAGTTCCCAGACTTCATAAAGTATTTGGTGGACTCCTGAAAAAGCTGGACACTTGGAAAGTAGTCCTCCAACTATACGGACCTCATCCCCTTTGTAGTCCTGAGGAAAGACCTAATTCTTAAGAGAGAATAGCCACTATGAGTCTCCCCTTGCATGTTGTCAGTATCAGAAAAAGTCTCCTGCATGTCCTGAACTGTTCCTTTCCCTATATATCCAACAAAGAGATTTGTCTGCTCTGTCTGTCCATGAGGGTGCTGTGCATGTCCTGTGAGCTGTCTGTGTCCTTTGAGCAGTTTGTGTCCTGTGAGCAGTGTGTGTCCTGTGAGCTGTGTGTATCCTGAGATATGTGTGTGAGGTGAGCTGTGGGGACGGGTGAACTGTGTACGTCCTGTGTGCATCGTGGTAGGGAGGTTGTGTGTTATGATCTGTCCTGTTTGTCCTGGAGGCTACATACATCCACCACCAGTGCAGAGGCAGGACACCTTTGTTCTTCTGTGGACAGTTTCTTTATCTTGTCACATCAATTAACCAATTAATCTTTATTTATACAGCATCTATTACAATCAACATTGTTTCTAGGCACTTTACAGAATCCCAGGGCTTGACCCCCAAAAACCACAGTGGCAGGAAGAAACCTTGAGCAGGACCTGCTGATGGCCAGCTGGGTAGAGAGAGATGAGAAAGGGGAGGACAGGTAGAGGAGAGAATAGGCAGAGATCATAGAAATACATTAATAGTACAAGCTGCTGGTATAAGAGTTGATTGGGTCAGCAGGGTTGGAGGTCAGCAGGCCAGCATACAGCTATAAAGGCGGCTAGATCTGTTGATGGATACAGAGAGACGAGGGGGGGCAGAGAAACTATACAAGAAACAACATCATCAATGATCTACTCGGAGAGGAGAGGAGAGGAGAGGAGAGGAGAGGAGAGGAGAGGAGAGGAGAGGAGAGGAGATTAAACACCAACCAGGGTGACAATGAAGGTTAGAAAATTAGAAAAGGTTTGGAAAAACACTCTATCACTCAGAGAGAGACACATACTACCTAATCTAAAACCCTTCTACACTCAAAAAATAAAGAAAACAATTCATACACAAAATAACCCACAAGAAAGAAACTCAAAGCCTAATTGCACGGGTGAGCATTAGATGCAGCATATATCAAGGAAATGCCCTGTACCTCCTGCTGTTCTGCGTAGGCCTAAACCCCCTCAGCCAGATCATCACAAAGAGTGGCTATGGGTACCAGTTCCCAAGTGGACTTCCGTCAGCCACCTCCTCTACATGGATGACATCAAGCTGTATGCCAAGAATGTGTGTGACATTGAGTCCCTGATTCAGCTCACTAGGATCTACAGCAAAGACATTCAGAGTATATAAATGTGGGCGAATGATATCTAGAAGAGGTGATCACAACTGATGGGGTTGAATTACTTGTAGGGATCATTACAGATGTGCAAAACAATTACAAATTCCTGGGGATCCCGCAGGCAAATGGTAACCATGAGGAGGCAGCTAGGAGGTCAGCCACAGTCAAATACCTACAGAGGTTAAGGCAGGTCCTAAAAAAGGTGAATGTAAGAATAAGATCCAGGCCATAGACACCTATGCCCTGCCAGTAATCAGATACCCTACTGAAATAATATCCTGGCCACTGGAAGAGTTACAAGCCACTGGGTGAAGGGCTCAGAGCCATATCAGCTTCTCTGCAGCACTGGTTTCCCGCAGGGAACAGTTCTGGTTCCTTTTCTGTTCACCCTCTACACCGTGGACTTTTCATACAGTTCATCATCATGTCACCTCCAGAAGTTCGCTGATGATCCTGCTGCTGTCGGCCTCATCACTGATGGGGATGATACGGAGTACAGAGGACTTATTCAGGACTTTGTGGACTGGAATCTGCGGAATCAATCCAGATCAACGCCAGTAAAACCAAGGAGCTGGTGGTGGATTTCCGCAGGCGTAACAACCCCCTCACCAATGGACATCGGCATTGTGAAGACCTATAAGTACCTGGGTGTTCACTTAAACAATAACCTGGACTGGACACATGCCCTTGTCAAGAAGGGCAATAGCAGACTGTTCCTGCTCAGGAGGCTGAGGTCTTTTGGTGTGCAGGTACCACTCCTGAGGACTTTCTATGACTCTGTGGTGGGATCTGCCATCTTTTATGAGATCGTCCAAATACCAGGCTTCTAACAGCATCACGGACAGGGACAGGAGGAGGATGGACAGACTGGTAAGGAGGGTCAGCTCCGTCCTGGGATGTCCCCTGGACTCAGTGGAGCTGTTGGGAAATGGGAGGATGATGGCTAAGCTGTAATCCATGTTGAACAACACGTCCCACCCCCTTCAGGACACCCTGGCAGCACTGTGCAGCTCCTTCAGTGAGCGGCTGCTCCACCCTCGCTGTTTGAAGGAGAGGTATTGCAGATCTAAGGATCTAAAGACTAAGGATCTATTTATCTATACATTTCTATTCTTATTTAAATATTTTTGTATTATATATTTATAATTATTACTTATTGTTCTTTTTCTATCCTCGCATTCCAAATGTCTTTTCCTCTGCATGTTTTTGCTGCTGTTGCGCCCTAAATTTCCCCATCGCGGGACAATCTGAATCTGAATCTGACATCAAGACAATGAAGCTCCTCACCATGCATGGAGGGTTGGACCCTAAGTCCAGCATTTTGAGGTTGTACACAAAGCGAAAGGAAGGAAGACGAGGACTACTGTCCAAACTACTGTCCAGGAGGAAACAACAGGCCTCTGAAAATACATCAAGAAGACGGCCCCCACTGACCGAGTGCTGAGCGAATGTCTCAGGCAACAAAATCCCAGCAAGGAGGAGGAGCCCAAGGAGCTATCGTGGAAGGACAAGCCCCTGCATGGAATGTACCACCAACAAATTGAGGAAGTAGCTGGCTGGAAAAGGCCGGACTGAAAGACAGCACAGAGGCACTACTCATGGCTGCACAAGAACAGACCCTGAACACCAGAGCAATAGAGGCCAGGGTCTACGACGCCAAACAGGACCACAGGTCTGTGGAGATGCCCCTGAGACAGTCCAGCATATCACAGCAGGGTGCAAGATGTTGGCAGGCAAAGTATACTTGGAGCGGCATAACCAGATGGCTGGCATAGTGTACAAGGAACATCTGCACTGAGTATGGACTGGAGGTCCCAGGGTCCAGGTGGGAGACACCCCCAAAGTACTAGAGAACAAGCTGGCTAAGATCCTGTGAGACTTCCAGATCCACACTGACAAGATGGTGGTGGCAATCAGCCTGACATAGTGGTGGTAGATAAACACCAGAAGACAGTGGTGGTGATGCAGCAATCCTAAGTGATAGCAAAATCAAGAAGAAAGAACATGAGAAGCTGGAGAAATACCGAGGGCTAGTAGAGAAGATGGAGAGAGAGATGGAGAGGCAACAGCAGTCCCAGTAGTGATTGGGACACTAGGGGCAGTAACCCCCAAGGTGAGTAGATGGCTCCAACAGATACCAGGAACCATATCAGAGATCAGGAACAGCTAAGATCCTGCACAGAACCCTCAGACTCCCGGGCCCCTGGTAGAGGACCTGAGTCTGAAGGAGGCATCGCCCAGGAGGGCAGGGAAGATTATTTTTTTTATTTTTTTTTTAAATATACATGAACTTTTAGTCCTGTGAAGTACAAGTTTGTCACTAAAATGAGATATTAAAGGGCAATTATTTCTTAAAGGACCAAGTAACATAAATGAGAACAACAAAAATATGTTGAGTCTCTCATATAAGCACACTGCAAACATGCACCTCTGCCATCAACAGGTTATGTACTGAAGCCAACCCTCCACTCATTTAATCTTTGGGAAGACACTTGAGGATCAAGGGCAGTATTGATTTTCAGGCTTTTGAGGTTGTTGCCATTCTTTTATTGAGCTGAAGTCCTTGTTGTACAGAACAAAAAAGAATGTATCATCGTCTTGGGGCTCCATACGTCTAAACAAATGGCAAAAGGCTGGCAAGGCCACTGAGCAGGGGCAGTTCAGACACACATCTGCAATGGAAAGCAAAAGTTGTTTCAAACATACCAGTAAATCTTTATTAATTAGAGAAAGAAAACCAACACCTACACATAGAAAACACTGGCGGTCACTAAAAGAGAGGACACACACACACACACACACACACACACACACACACACACACACACACACACACACAGCGAGCGAGAAATAAAACAGCACATTTGCAGACAGAGGGAGGGCGAGAAAAAGGGCACGCATATAATACACACAGGATACAGGGTGGAGAGCAAGAGAGGGAGGAGAAACAAGACCTGTTCAAGTCGTGTATCCAGCTTTTGCACTTAGGTAAGCTCCTGGTCAGTGGACATGGCAACCATGGTGTTTTTGCTGCACGGTCGTGGTCGGAGGAAGTCTTATTAAATTACACATTTCATGAATTAAATGAATCCCACATGGATATACTGACAACACACATTTCACAGTATAGCTAAGGATACTTTTTATTCATGTGATTGCTGCTTACATTTCAGATGAGAGAATTTGGTCAAAAATACAAGCAAATAATGGAAAATCCATCGGGGAGCCTATCCCAGCTTCCTTTGGTGTGATGTGCAGGACACCTTGGACAAGTTACCAGCTCATTTCAGGGCTAATACATAAAGAGGAACACCTCTTCACACTCACTACGACAAACATGTCATCTAACGGAACGTGAAAGGAGCAAAGATCAAATAAATATGGAGAAGGGATTTTCATTTTTGCTGGTCAGCAGATCCAGGTTTTCTACCCTGAAATGTGTGCAGCAAAGGCTGCTGAAGTGAAATCGTGATGACAGGGGAAAAAACATGCAAACACCGGGATAAAGAAAAGATCAGGAGCAGCCGATTACATAAGATCATCACAGATCTCCTGGTAAAGAGAGGGAGCGCGGCTATTTTAAACACTGGCTGAAGCTCAAAACAACCAAATAAAAAGAAATAGTGTGGGCTGATATGTTGACCATGACAGCAAACACACTTTGTGTGAGTATGTCTATTCTCCGTCCTAAAAAATGAGCAGAGACATGTTGTGTAATTCATATTTTTCAGCTTGAAGGTAGGAGATGTCCAAATTCATCTGGACTTCCATCAATCATTATTTTTAGAGCTGAATAGTACTGAACATGTTGAAACCCACCACCACCGTGGAGACTTGTACATAACACATTATGTTTGCTTCTCCATGTCCCGTCCGCTGTGATGTTGGTTGTACAGCAGCAGCACCAAATAACAGCAGTTAGTTACCCTGAATCAGGTCTTTGCCCCAACAAAACGTAGAGACAGAAAAAGAAATAAATCTGTAAATGAACAGTGACTTGTGAATTAACTCCATATTAGCAAATATGAACTGAACATGCTGAAGAAAGCTGATCTGCAACACACACATTTCTCTGTTGTTACCTTCGTGTGCCAGTTCATTGGCAGCAATTCAAGACCAGCTTTCCAGGGAAGACATGGAGTTACCATAGTGACGGAATAGATTACAGCATTGGGCTACATCAACACCAAAGTATGTTGGAGCTGTGGCTGCAGCTTTCATAATATTTGTCCAGAATATCATGGCAAGATGGACAGAGATGTTCACGCTCACATGTTTAGGATGAATTCCGTCATTCAAGATGATGAATATCAGCAGATATTGTAGTATGTATTTCTTTTAGTATAGCAGGTAGTACCAGTTAAATGACAAATCTCTATTTTGTCCAGATTCACTTCTGTCTTATTTTAAAATGAAAACTATATTAATAAGAAGTCTCATTGCTTGGATTGATGGATGGATTTCCATGCTATGAGAATAGCTGGATCCAAATGCCTGTGTCATTTGT